>NC_074719.1:35592011-35892011 GCF_947242115.1 Biomphalaria glabrata | reverse complement strand
TCCCCCCAAAAGGGGGTTGTCCTCCTCTCCATCCAAACCCAAGAATAAAAATACCAAGGTCACTGGACTAAAGGGAAACCCCTCCGGGGGCCTCGCAAGGCCAAATAGCTCCAAGTAGGTCATTTAGAATAAGCCATGGAATTGTACAGTGGAATTGTAGAGGCCTCAAGGCCAATTATGAGGAAATGCAGCTACTGATGGACTCTGAGACTCCTGTAGCTGTCTGCTTACAGGAAACATTTCTGAAAGATAGCATCAGTTTCCGAAGCTACAGTGCTTACATCAAGAATGTTGAGGATGCAGAGAGAGCATCAGGTGGAGTCTGTATCCTTGTGAAGGACAGCATCCCCCATGAGAGGGTAGAACTACAGACCACACTATAGGCCGTAGCAGCTAGGGTAACCCTTCACAAGGTTATCACTTGCTGCAGCCTGTATCTACCTCCAGGCTAGCTTGACTTCCTATTGTACCAAAAACAATCTTACACTAAGGAACTTTCATGAGAGTAGTTCAAGGTAGACAGCACATCTGGGAAACCATTATTTTTATCGTCCTTTGCTTTAAAAGTGTTTCAGTTTCTAAGTCTCAGTGCGTGATTTCTATCGTGTCAAGTATTAATAGCAATGTTAAAAATACATGGTTAAATCTAAAATAATAATCGATGAACAGAACCCAGCTGATACCTTTGCTAGCAAGCTACTAAGTATAGCCAGGAAAGTTGTCCCCCTAACCTTCGCAAATCCAAAACGGCCTAGTAAACCATGGTTTGATACAGCTTGCAAAAGTGCTATTGGCGATAGGAAAAAACGACTGGCTGCATTTATAAAGAATCCAAGCTATTCAGGATAGCTAGAGCAAAGGCTAGACAAGCCATACGGTCAGACAAAGTAATTTCTGGAGAAGTTTTGTCGGCAGTCTGGATGCCATAACTTCTGCTAGAGCGGTTTGGAAGGCAGTAAGGCGAATCAAAGGGAAAGAATCAAATGCAATAGGGCATTTGAAAAACCAAGGACGAACTGTCACGTCCCCCAGAGAAATAGCTGACTGCCTTGCATCCTCAATAGCAGAAAAGTCATCCACTGCACACTACACGCCAGAGTTCCAAAAAGTCAAAACCAGGGAGAATAGACACCCCATTGATTTCAGGTCAGAGAACAATAAAGACTACAACAAACCGTTCTCGCTTGAGGAACTGAGGGAATCGCTGGACAAGTCACATGACGGAGCGCCTGGAGAAGATGAAATCCATTACCAGTTCCTCAAGCACCTTCCCGAACCCTCATTGGCAGTCCTGCTAGGGGTCTATAACTGTGTGTGGCAAACAGGCGCTTTACCAAACAGCTGGAGGAAAGCCAAAGTTATACCGATACCTAAACCGGGAAGAGACGGCTCTGACCCAGCTAACTATCGACCAATAGCACTAACAAGCTGCATCTGCAAAACCATGGAAAGAATGATTAACAGTAGGCTGGTCTGGTATCTGGAGAGGAATAAAGTGATCTCCAACTACCAGTGCGGATTCCGGCAGGGTCGGACAACAACTGACCACCTGGTAAGGCTGGAATCTTATATTAGAAATGCATTACTTAGAAGAGAACATCTAGTAGCTGTATTCTTCGATATAGAAAAGGCCTATGACACAACCTGGAAACATGGCATTCTACGTGACCTGGAGCTTATGGGGCTTAAGGGACACCTTCCCCGTTTTGTGGGGGAATTCCTGAAAGACCGAAAATTTCAGGTTCGAGTGGGCAACTCCGCTTCTGACACTCATGACCAGGAAATGGGTGTACCCCAGGGCAGCATTCTGTCAGTCACCCTGTTCAACATTAAAATAAATAGCATCATAAATGCTCTGTCCCCTGGCAAAAAGTGTTCTTTGTATGTTGATGACTTTGTCATTTTTACTTATGGGAAAAACATAAACACCTTAGAAAGAAAATTACAGTTATGTTTAAACAAAATTCAAAATTGGGCAAACGATAATGGTTTTAAATTTTCGGACTTCAAAACAGTTAGTATGCATTTTTGTAATTTAAGGGGACTCCACCCAGACCCTGAACTATTTATACACAAAAAGAAGATCCCTGTCGTGAAAACTACAAAATTTTTAGGCCTCACCCTAGATTCCAAATTTAATTTTCTCCCCCACATTAAGGAAATGCCAAAAGTCATTAAACATACTTACAGTACTCAGCCATACGGACTGGGGAGCTGAAAGAGATACCTTGCTGCTGCTATATCGGAGTCTAATTATATCCAAGCTAGACTACGGATCCATAATATATGGAACAGCAAGGAAGACTTATCTAAAAATACTGGAACCAATACAAAATGCTGCCCTGCGTCTCTGTCTCGGCGCGTTTCGTACATCACCTATCCCAAGTCTCCATGTGGAGGCTGGAGAACTCCCCATGGATATAAGAATGAAAAAGATTGCAATGCAGTATATAGTCAAGCTAAAATCCAACCCCACGAACCCTGCTTTCGACTCATTTTTAACCCCACAGAGGTAGAATTATACAATCGAAGGCCTAACGTCATACAGCCGTTGGGCCTTCGAATGAGAGAACCCATCCAAAATTTAACCTCACCCATTGACCAAATCTCTAAAATAGAAACCCCTCAGAATCCTCCTTGGCTAATGAATAAACCCAAATTAAATTTATCCCTCCTTAATTTCAAAAAGGAAAATACAGACCCAAGCATACTACAAGTCCACTTTAGGGAACTGCAGGAGTGCTACGGAGATTGTGGCACCATCTACACAGACGGATCCAAAATGGATGGAAAGGTCGCGTGTGCCTGCTCCTTTCAGAACAAAACAATCTCCCGTAGACTCCCCGATGGCTGCTCCATCTTTACGGCCGAATTGCATGCAATATCGCTTGCACTTATGGCCGTTAAAGCATCAGAAAGGAGGAAATTTATAATCTGCTCCGACTCCAAATCTGCATTGCAAGCTTTGGGGCGGATGAAGACTGACATCCCATTGGTACATAAGAGCCTGAATCTGTTGGACCAAATAACAGCCGACCATAGGGATGTCACCTTCATCTGGGTCCCCTCCCATGTTGGCATTGAGGGAAACGAAGCCGCAGAAAGAGAGGCAAAGAGAGCCCTAAATCATGTGGTGTCAGGAACCCAAATTCCCTGCTCGGACCTGAGACAAAGTATTGCCTCTGCCACCTATCGAGAGTGGCAGAACCGATGGGAGGCTGAGACTCACAATAAACTCAGGCAGATTGTGGCGGATGTCAGGTGGCGGCCCACATCTAAGGGTCTGACAAGGCGTGGTAGCACGGCCATGTCTAGACTTAGGATTGGCCACACCTACATCACCCACTCTTTTGTGCTGAAGAGAGACGAGCCCCCACTTTGTGAGTACTGTGACTCTCGCCTCACCGTGGAACATATCCTCGTTGATTGCCCCAGATACCAGGATGTCAGGGAGAAATATTTTAGAGCCACTAACTTAAAAACACTATTTGATAATGTCGACCTTGGGAAGGTACTGGGCTTTATCCGGGAATCGGGGTTGTCTACGAAGATCTGATTTATGAATCTGTGAACATGTACTATTTACATTAGATTTTTACCAAATAATTAAATTTTTACTACCTTTACTATTTTAACTGTGAATAGACCTTGATTTTAATGATATGACTGTATAGAATTTGGCCCTTGTTGTTTAGAGAGAGAGTAGTCCTTAAGTGACTGCAGGCACGACATGGCCTAAATTGTGCCGATGTGCCTAAAATCAAATCAAATCCCCCTCTTTTAGGTATTTCACCCCTCTTATAGGTATTTCACCCCTCTTACAGATATTTCACCCCTCTTTAGGTATTTCATTACCTTAGAGGTATTTCCTTTTGTTATAGGTGTTTCACCCCTCTTACAGGAATTTCATTCAGTCGCATCCTTTATTAGAAATATTTCCTTGTATATAGCCCCGTTATAGTAAACTCATACTCTATTATAGGTATCTTACCCTCACCCACCCTTTTATACGTATTTCAAATCCCCTAACAAATCCTCTTAAAGGTATTTCGTCTCATGAGTATGTCTCCATTCATGCAGTTATTGTATCCATTCTAACGTGTATTTTTACAGTCACATCCACTGTTAAGGTATTCCATCCTCTATTACATGTATTCCATCCACTGTTACTGGTATTCTATCCAATGGTACATTTATTCTATCCATTGTTACATGTATTCCATCTACTGTTACATGTATTCAATCCACTGTTACAGGTATTCCATCCACTATTACATGTATTCCATCCATTGTTACAGGTATTCCATCCAATGTTACATGTATTCCATCCAATGTTACAGGTATTCCATCCACTGTTACACGTATTCCGTCCACTGTTATAGTTATCCCATCCACTGTTTCAGGTATTCCATCCAGTCTAAAAGTTATTTCATCCCTCTAACAGGAATTTCATGCACTTTTAAAGGCATTTCATCAATTCTTCCAGGTATTGCGTTCAGTGTAATGAGTTTCTCATCCAGCCTTGCAGGTATTTTATCCATTCTTACCTGAATTTTTATTCAGTCGCATCCACTGTTACAGGTATCTCCTCCAGTGTGACGGGTAAATCTACATTAAAGAATGCTGATAAAGTCCCCAATTCTCCAAGCTTAACTTTGAATGTTACAGGTATGTTTCCAAACATCATTGAATCAGAGATTTTCATTTCAGTTTAGTTTTTCTTTTAAACCTCATATCGTCTGTATATTAAGAGAAAACTAAGGGGAATTCAAACAACACTGCTCCTGTTTTATTGATTGCATGCTCAGTATTTTATTTTTAATCTAACTGTAAATTTGTTTTCAGCCTAAATAATACTCAGTAAATGGACTTTAATATCAATGCATAGCATGGAAATATTAATGGATCGATTTTCTGGCTCTAATATATCTTATGCTTAATAAGTGGATAGGTCTACAGCCTCGAATTGTAGGCAGTAGTCTACATTGAATTGTACCTTAACCTTAGACATCTGTTGCTTTTTCATATTTCTTTTTATTTATTTATTGTTCTTTAAAAAAAATCAGCATGTTTTATGGTTTAATGTTGTTTTATATATAAAGTAGGCCTATTAGTATTTTATTTAGTTGACGTTTTAGTTTAACTTGAATAATTTTTTTTTTACCTTTGCATGACTTCTTTATGTTTATAGTTTGTATATTGCCTCTTTTGTAAAGGAACTTTAAAATTTTATATCCTATTAAAGTATATGTAATAAAAACAGTTTTTGACAACCTAATAGGTACATTTACTGTTAATAGCATGTGATTGCAATTAATATTAAAAGCTTGCTGATAAATGCTTTCTGTAGTCTACGCACATACCATACAAAGTAACAGCTTTATTGAATGCACCCCGAAGCTCTCTTTGACTTAGCTAGTGTGGATCTTGTAGGTCTACAGCTAGTGTGGATCTTGTAGGTCTACAGCTAGTGTGGATCTTGTAGGTCTACTAAGGAAGATGCAGAAAATATAACACAGAGAATATAGCCGGCTGAAGCTGCCATCTGATGGATGACATCGAGGTTATTGACCCAAAATGCTGACAAGCTTTCACTCCATGGTGCAGAAATAGAAAACACATTGACAAGTAGAGTCATTCATTAAGCAAAGTACTGTGTCTCATCAGTATGCTATCCAGACTAGCAGAGGATGCAGGTCATACATACAGACGGTCTGTTGTCACTTTAACAAAAACGATGACTGTGGAGTATACAAGAAGCTCTGGAGTTTATATCGAGTGACCTAATTGCTTTCACATTAAATACGCATAACGTCAGGGTTGCTTCTTCGACCCGCCACGACATCTCAGTACACGTGATGTGCCTTCCACTTGTTTTGTTTTTTGTCTTCGAACGGAAATATGAATCCCCCCCCCCTCTGTACTAACAGAAGCTGACACGATTGCTCTGTGTATTGATGTGGATGTAGTCTATGTTTACCTTAGACTTGCTGTGCCCTAGTGTCACGTCCTCACAAGACTTACTACCTCCACATGTTTGTGTCGTGAGAACCACTGCAATTGCGATTTGAACCAGATGTGTACGGGCAGAAAAGTAAAGCGAACTGATTGTGTCAACTGATAGCTAGAACATTCTACCGCATCTATGCCAGCGGTTCTCAACCTTTTAGGATCGGCGACCCCTTTTTACCACCCCCCCCCCACTCTGCCGCGACCCCCCCCCCCCCTCCGTATACACACACAGCAATAGTAAAATGGACAAACCTATTCATTTTTTCGATGGTCTTAGGCGACCCCTGTCAAATCGTTAATCGACCCCCAAAGGGGTCGCGACCCACAAATCACACAATGCTAACTTTTAGCATCAAAGTAGGCTTACGCAATTTAGTTTAATATGATAATATATATGATATGATAATAAAAACATATGGAATATATAAATATATCTATCTATCTATCTATATCTATCTATCTATCTATCTATCTATCTATCTATCTATATCTATATCTATCTATCTATCTATTTCTCTCTCTCTCTCTCTCTCTCTCTCTCTCTCTATATATATATATATATATATATATATATATATATATATATATATATATATATTAAGTCATTGTATGTTTAGATATATTCATTTGTTCGCCCACATTTAGAAGGGCTAAGCAGCTAGTAAATATCACCTTTGGCTTTCTAAATTTAAATATTCTAAAACATATTTTAAACATAATTAAATAAAACTTTAAGTGTTTTGAATTGTTTAATTATTTATTATTTAGATCGTTATAAAAATTACAACAAAAAATCCGATAAATATTAAAATGTTTGTATGTGTAGGATATATAATTCTTTCACTTTGAAGTAAGAAAAAACTATAGTTATGTTTTTGTCTGTATAACTAATATATTTTTACGTTGACAATCGAAACTCCATTTCTTTTTCTTTCAGGATTTCAATGCATCAAAAATGAAATGGTCTTGAAAAAAGCAGTGGACACAAAAGTCTTGCTGTTTTACAGATTCCCGGACTTCTACGATCTCAAGAACATGCTCGGCTTCAAAATGTTTGACAACTGTGACAAGAAATGTGAGGTGACCACAGATGAGAAAAGATTCAATGAAGCTGACGTCGTGGTCTTTTACAGTCATATGTACACCGTCGACCGAACTCCGCCCCAAAAAGTGCCTGGCCAAAAGTGGGTGTTCTTCACAGTGGAGACCCATTTGTACTCCGAAAACGCCCATTTTGGTGAACCTCGATGGTGGAATAAGTTCGACTGGACGATGTCCTACAGATACGATTCGGAGTTTTGGCACGGCTACGTTCGAATGAGACCCAGGGTGACGCCTCTGTCTGAAGATGTTATGGAAAGGCAGCGTAAGAATTGGAAGCAGAAGTTTGCCAACAAGACGAAACTGGTGGCTTGGTTTGTCAGCCATTGCCCCACGGACAGTCTTCGTGAGAAGTACGTTGAGCAGCTCTCCAAACACATTCCCGTTGACATCTATGGCAAGTGTGGCACCTTGAAGTGTGAGGACAGGAAAGAGTGCCTTAAACTTTTGGACAACGATTACAAGTTTTATCTTTCCTTTGAGAACTCTCTGTGCGTGGACTACGTGACTGAGAAACTGTTGAACGTCCTTGAACTCAATACTCTGGTCCCTGTGGTCAGAGGCGGCGCCAATTACGATTCTCTCTTCCCTCCCAACTCTGTGATAAATGTCAAAGATTTTCCCTCCCCAGAAAAGTTGGCTCAGTATCTGAAGGAATTGGCCAGTAATGAAGTAAGTTGTTGACTAGTTATTGAGCTCTTAAAACGTATATAATCACTAGAAAAGTAGAGACAAATATATACTTTTATATACTAGTACCTCTCCTGGTGTAGAGAAAAGTTATTCTGAAGTGGCTCTAATCCCATTGAGTCTGAGGTTGATGTAGGTAAAGTGGAAATAAAAGTTCACATTCACCACTTTCACCTATCCATTTGTCCGTTGAACCGTCGGGGCACCACACACGATCTGTTAACCGTCTTTTTTCTATTTAAGTGTTGATTTAAGCTATTTATTATTTCAGTGTGTTCCCTAGCTATCCTGAATTGAAACGGCTCAGTTATGATAAAAATATTGTCATGGCCACTGGCGGATTCAGCCGGGGGGGGGGGGGAGGAGACAAATCACACAATTTGTATACGAATTCTTGACTTATGTTAATAATATATTTTAAATAATATCAATATTATTTTTATTTATGCCGTCCCCCCCTCTAGTATTATGGTCGATTTGGTGGGGTGGTAGGGGGCGATTGCATTGTTACCTGGACTCTGGAAATACATATTTGTCAGATCGGGGTAATTTTTTGTTGTAACGTTACTTGATTGTGTTTCTGTGATGGACTTTCACTCTGTCCTTCTGGGTAGCTTTCTGTCTCACCTGTTTTCTTTTCCGGTAGTAATGACCGCGGTATTCTATTCAAACACTTCGGGCTGGTCTGTAACCGCTGCCCTTTTAGTTCGCTCTAACAGGGCTTCGTATTGATTTCCTCAAGTTCTGATTGTCTTCTTCATCATGTTTTTTTAAAATTGTTTTACTGCGGCCTCAGCTTTTCCGTCAGCTTAGGGGTGTCCCGGCTCGGATCTGATGTGCGATATGAGAAGACATGACTTTACGGACTCTTTGCTTAGGGGTGTCCCGGCTCGGATCTGATGTGCGATATGAGAAGACATGACTTTACGGACTCTTTGCTTAGGGGCGTCGCGGCTCGGATCTGATTTTTCGATATGAGAAGACATGACTTTACGGACTCTTTGCTTAGGGGTGTCGCGGCTCGAATCTGATGTGCGATATGAGAAGACATGACTTTACGGACTCTTTGCTTAGGGGTGTCCCGGCTCGGATCTGATGTGCGATATGAGAAGACATGACTTTACGGACTCTTTGCTTAGGGGCGTCGCGGCTCGGATCTGATTTTTCGATATGAGAAGACATGACTTTACGGACTCTTTGCTTAGGGGTGTCGCGGCTCGAATCTGATGTGCGATATGAGAAGACATGAGTTTACGGACTCTTTGCGAATCTGGTGAAATGATCCTTCACATTCCTAATAACCTCGGTTGTGGTAGACATTGTCAGTAAGTCAGCTTCGACAAGGTTTGAGAGATAGTCAACTGTAATCAAATATGTTCTTCCTTTTTCGAGGGGGGGGGGGGCAAATGAGTGTTCGAAATTGTTTTTCTACATTAAATATTACACATAATGCGGGGGCCCCCAAAGAGGTCAAGCCCCCTGGCCCACAAATGATGGCAAATTCCTAGCTACACCACTGCACCGATAAAGATACTTGAAAACTGGTTATGAAACACCAACACTGGCAATATCAATCAAGGAATTTCAGATACTTCTGAACCGACAATAAAACACCAATACTGGAAATGGTAATTCCGAATCATCCATGCAACACCAATACTGGCAATGGTAATTCCGAACCATCCATGCAACACCAATACTGGCAATGGTATTTCCGAATCATCCATGCAACACCAATACTGGCAATGGTAATTCCGAACCATCCATGCAACACCAATACTAGCAATGGTAACACCAATACTGGCAATGGTAACACCAATACTGGCAATGGTAACACCAATACTGCCCCCCTATAAAGCTAAATAAGAAGACTCTTATGCGTAATCTAAAAATAGAAATACGAAACAAATCCACATAGAAAAATGTATAAAACCCTATACTGGTGGTCAAAAGAGTCCTACCAAAGAATATATCCAAGGCTTTAAAGCTGCCCATTAGCACAAATCTTTTCAGGACACGGCTTATTTTAATAATCTCAACATGGCCACAAGCAAGCAACAATAATAAGTGTCAGTTGAAATCATAGTAAATTAAAACATAGCGGCAAAAAAAAAAGGAGGCGCATTTTCTTGGTGCAATTACAATTAAGAATGAATAGATTAGAAACAAAAATACTCTCTAAACTAATTGTGACATTTATCAGCAAAGTATGAACCATAGACTTATATCTACTACTAGACTGGAAACCGGAAATAAATTCTTATCCGCGACTGATCGCTCGTGAACATTGTGTAGACAGTTGGATCAAGGCGTTGTTTTGTCAAGTAGTTCAAAGAAGTCAAGTAGTTGTGTTTTTTCACCCTAACCTATGTAACATATAATTTTATTATTTAAATCTAGATCTAGTAATTGATTATCTAAAATAGACAAAAAATCACAATTTGGTGTTGCATTCAGTCTTTTGATAAAGAAGATTATGTATCTAAAAATAGCAAAATAATAATTATGAGACGAGAGTAGGCCTACTCTTATTTTTTATGTTCATTTACTAGATCTAGATCTAAAAATTAAATTATATGTTACATAGGTTAGGGATGAAAAAAATAGTCTTTACTTCTTTTAACTACTTTACAAAACAACGCCTTGATCCAACTTTCTAAAAAATTTTCACATTTTTTGTAGTGTTAAAAAGTCTCCATCTCCAGTCTAGATATAGTATATATATATGTCTATGGTATGAACCTTCATCGTATTTGTTAAAGACGCTCTAGGCCTAGAAAAGAAATGATTATTATTCAATTTAAAAGACATTTTCTGTCAGATCGAGAGATTAATTAAATGGGAACACAATTAATTCATTGTAGTCCTCTTAACCATTGGTATTAGTTTTAGAAGAAGTGAAAACCTATTGTCAACTGATCCTTTTTGAAAAGTAAGAACATCTAAATAAAACATAGATAGTGAATTCTCTGTATCGAACTGTGTTCTGTGGCTTTACACATTCACGTGTCACGTAAACTGAACTTAAAACCACAAGATGTACACTCGGGTTACCCCCACCCCCCCATGAGTTGAAATCCCAAGCTCTGACAATTTAAACCCAGGACTTAAAGCTCTTACATTTGAAAGGACAGTACGTGAAGGAATGGAGTCAATATTTCCTAGGGGGGGGGGGAACTAATAGCGCTTTGGACATCGCCTTCGTGCTGGTAGCACGTCGTACGGCGACTCGTGGTCTTTAGCCTGACCTTTGGTTTGAAACAAATAAAATTGTTATTGCTATAGGTAAGCACATTGGTATATTTCTACGCCATGATCATTCTCGCTGAAAGGGTTTATTTTTAACTATACATATACTATAGTAAAGTATAGTCCCCCTTTCAGACCGTACGGTTTATAGGGCATCAGTTTCTTTGGCCAACAGTTAATGAGCAGGGTGTCATGTGGCAAGCACAACGACCAATCGCCTTTACTTTCCCCATCTTAAGTCAGGTACCTATTAGGGTTGGCTGGACTCATACTATACATATGGGAAATAAATATTACAAAGGTGCGCAACTCAAACAGAATCAGATACCTTTACATTATCTGCCGTATCAACCGCAAGGTCTAAATGGTGAACATTTATGACAACATTGATAAAAACTCATTAAAAGGAGTGTCAGGGTTATGTTAAGGCCTTAGCTCGTTTGCCCGGGCCCCTGACATTCAACCAGGCACCTTCGTACTTGCAATAAATAAATGACTCACTGTTGACAATGTAAATGTTTAATGATAGGACTTTAAGTTATGATGAACATTCTAATATTGTGGATCTATTAATTAAATAATAATTCTACACCTTGCTGTCCCATAACGTACACATTAATGTTCGAAACCACAACACAACACACTGCTGTCTCTAGTCACCAGCGTAGACTTCCAATCCCAAACTAACTCCCTGTAAAGACAAAGTAAAGACAAACTAAAAAGGTCTAGTAGACTATCACCATGGCATCAAAACAACTGCGAAACGCAGTTATGCCTTAGATACTCACCCTAAACAGGGGAACGCAGAAGAATCTAAACAAACGTTACACCAGCAGAACAAAAACACTCCATCAGCTTACAACAAAAAGAAAGTGCGTTCACAAATTGTGCACTTAATACACATTGGTGCTAGAATGCCATAATCTACGCACCGACAAGGAGGTACATTTAATGTTATACATAGCATTAAACTAAAATTGTCCTTACAAATTATGTCATTTGATCCAGGACTTGTTAGGGCACCCCTAAGACCTTATAAAAAATATCTCCTGGGCAGTCCTGTTGAAGCTATGTCTAATTTAGTTTGTTGCAAAAAGGGAGACCATTCTAATTATGATATCCTGATAAGAATGTTTGTTAATACCCTTTGTAAATTACTTGATGGGAATATCACAATTAACCATTTATCTGTCACAATGAAACAATTGTCTGTCACAATGAACTACTCATCTGCCACAATGAAACAATTATCTGTCACAATGAACCACTTATCTGTCACAATGTACCATTTACCTGCCACAATGAAACAATAATCTGTCACAATGAACCACTTATCTTTCACAATGTACCAACTACCTGTCACACTGATACAATTACCTGTCACAATGAACAACTTATCTGTCACACTGATACAATTACCTGTCACAATGAACTACTTATCTGTCACAATGATACAATTATCTATCACAATGAACCATTTACCTGTCACAATGAACTACTTATCTGTCACAATAATACAATTATCTGTTGTCACTTCATCTTAGGTTTGAATTGCTTTTTTCTTTCAGGAAGAATATATCAAGAAGTTACAGTGGGTCTGGCAATATGAGGTGCTCGGTCCAAATCTGCCATTCTGCCACTTGTGTCAAGCTTTGCATGCAGTCGGCCCCATCTCTTGTGTTTACGAGAATGTGTATCACTGGTGGTCTCACAATACTTGTCGTAAACCTCAAGATGTTTGAAAAGAACTTGAGTTCAAGTCTCACATTCCATTAGGATAGAATCTTTGAATGTCAGGTTGATGCTGGCAGGGAAGGAGCAAGGAAGCACAAGTTGTGTCCTGGGTTTGCACCATCAGAACGTTGAGAGTTACCTAACTTGAAGTAATTAGAAATAACTTGAAACAATATAAATGTATCAACATTGCACTTCTGGTTCTTTAAAAAACTAAAAATTTAAGTTGTAACAAAAATTGGTTAGTTCCGGATAGAAAAATTTCGTTAAAAACAATATATTTGCATTTGAAAATTCAAGAATCATGGATGTTGATTAGGCACCTATATCTTTTCGTGAATGGAACAGATTATACATTAATATATTGGTAAAATTAATATAAAAAATGTAGTCTGTAATTGAGATAATTACTTTTTAATTTCATTAAAAAGAAAATAGGGGCCTTAAGGCTTCGAAGCTATCAAAACCATGTTTTAGTGAGCACTAAGTGGTAAAAGGAACCAGTGTACAAAAATTCATGGAAATCCGTTTGATAGTTTGTGAGATCTCTTGATACGTGAATCAGTATTTGGTATATATATATATATATATATATATATATATATATAAGATTGTCCAACATTGTTTGACTTAAAAAGCATTCTTGTTGCTTGGTGATTCGTATTTTTATGTTATCCATATGTGAAATCCATGTTAGTAAACTTACACCACATTTAGATTTGTAATCTCACTTATATATTGACTTTCATCATTGAGGGGCCAGCATATGCCTTCACAACTGTAGCATTCTTTAGATTAACCAAGTCATGTGTTTGAGAGATAGAAAAAAATTGCTTGCGATGAAATCCAATGTTACAATTTGTTGAATACTTTACATTTCTTCTGAAGATTAAACCTTTTGTTAATGTACATGAAAGGCTTCAGTTACAGAACACATTAAGTTTGCACAAAGAAACAGCTTATGTTGATTGCTTCTCCTTATGATGGAAACTAAATAGACATTCTGGAGTGACAAACTTTTCCGTGTATTCTCAATTGACGTGATTCTGCTTTTCAGCTTTCTTCTGACTAAGGGAGACTCAAGCCTTTTGTGAGAGGTCTTACCAGCAAGTACAATCTGTCTTCATTCTGTCACATCATATTTTTTTATTGATAACCGTCTCAAACAAGGAAATTCTATTGCCGAACTGTGAGTCGAAGACTTAGTGAGATTGTGACAGAGCGTCGATTGAGGTTTGCGGGACATGAACTACGCATAATAAGAGTTGCGATGACATGGAGACCAACACGAGGAAACAGCGCAAACAGGGACGTCCTCGTATAACTTGGCGCCACACATTTATGGAGGACCTCAGAACAGTGGACACCAGGTGGGAGGAGGCTTCAGACATTGCCAGTGACAGATCCTTGTGGAGACACCTTGCCGCCCAATACGCCGAACAGCGCGGGAGGTCGAAGTCTTAAGTAATTGTGCACGAGGACACGCCTACTTGCATCGCCGAAGTCTAATCTAGAGCGTCTCTTGGGTCTGGTTCCGTTAACATCTTAAAAGTTGTTCGTGGAAATTCGTCTGTCTGCATGAAGCATATATATCCGAGGCAACACAGTCTTCTCCGTATCAATAACACATCTCTAAACTGCCTGTGTTTAATGTTTGATATTTTCATCCATGGCGGAAAAAAAACTATAAATAGCTACAATTTATTTTGGTATATCCGGTGTACAGACTAAAGTCTTGACAGAGTTATGTTTCTTTTGAAAGTTTTTTTTTGTTGTTGCACTATTTAGCACTGCAGAATCCTTATTTCACAAGCTCTTCCGTTTATTGCATACTAGAATTTAAATTTAGGATAAGCATTAGATTTTACTCTTTAGTTAAAACAAATGGGCAACTAATCAGCGGTAATACAGGAGGTATGATACAAAGATCAGCTGACTCACATTTAAAAGTAGAACTCAGCCTTTTGAATTTCTTTAGCTGGCGACAGTGAATTTATATTGAGCGTACTGTTTAGTTTCTCGTGAAAATCTCCAGTAAGAACAATGGTACATGTTGCTGAATGTTACTTATCACTTGAGACACCTTTAAACATTGCTTGATGTAATCTCAATGTGTGCTTTTATGTAAAGTGAATACAATATGTGTGTATCAGACCATTCCATATATATAAGATAATGTTATTTGTACATAATATAATATGACTTTTTTTTACAACTATATATTTGTTTATCTTATGTTGAATGTGATTTAAAAAAATACTTTTTCATTTCCATTTCATTTACTCTTTAATAACTTTATTGTTCTAGTAGTATTCCCTCCCCTTAAACTGACTAACCTCATGCAGGCTTAGGGAGTGCCCTGTCTGTTGGAATTTGTATTAACTTAATGTAGAAGTTATTTGTATTAAGAAAACCAAGTTCCACATATTGTAAACCATTGGCAAATCAATGTGGTGTTGACCTTTCCCAACGAAATCCAGGTTACAGTATTGACTCCTAGATCTGTTTTTGTCTGGACATCAAACCGCAGTCATCTCATACTTCGACTACTTTCCGGTCAACTCATTCCTCCTCAATCAACCATTTCCTCCTCAATCAACTCATTCCTCCTCAATCAACCCATTCCTCCTCAATCAAACCATTCTTCCTCGATCAACCCATTCCTCCTCAATCAACCCATTCTTCCTCAATCAACCCATTCCTCCTCAATCAACCCATTAATCCTCAATCAAACCATTCTTCCTCAATCAACCCTTTCCTCCTCGATCAACCCTTTCCTCCTCGATCAACCCATTCCTCCTCAATCAACCCATTCCTCCTCGATCAACCCATTCCTCCTCAATCAACCCATTCCTCCTCAATCAACCTATTCCTCCTCAATCAACCCATTCCTCCTCAATCAACCCATTCCTCCTCGATCAACCCTTTCCTCCTCGATCAACCCATTCCTCCTCAATCAACCCATTCTTCCTCTATCAACCCATTCTTCCTCAATCAAACCATTCTTCCTCGATCAACCCATTCTTCCTCGATCAACCCATTCCTCCTCAATCAACACATTCTTCCTCGATCAACCCAATTTTCCTCGATCAACCCATTCTTCCTCAATCAACCCATTCTTCCTCGATCAACCCATTCTTCCTCAATCAACCCATTCCTCCTCGATCAAACCATTCTTCCTCGATCAACCCATTCCTTTTCAATCAACCCATTCTTCCTCAATCAACCCATTCCTCCTCAATCAACCCATTCCTCCTCAATCAACCCATTCCTCCTCAATCAACCCATTCCTCCTCAATCAACCCATTCCTCCTCAATCAACCCATTCCTCCTCAATCAACCCATTCCTCCTCAATCAACCCATTCCTCCTCAATCAAACCATTCTTCCTCGATCAAACCATTCTTCCTCGATCAACCCTTTCCTCCTCAATCAACCCTTTCCTCCTCGATCAACCCATTCCTCCTCAATCAACCCTTTCCTCCTCAATCAACCCTTTCCTCCTCAATCAACCCTTTCCTCCTCGATCAACCCATTCCTGCTCAATCAACCCTTTCCTCCTCGATCAACCCATTCCTCCTCAATCAACCCATTCTTCCTCGATTACAAATTGTGACTGTTTATGTATTGAAACACTGTTTATATTGTGAAGAGGTAATCAATCAGGTATATATGTGACAGTGTTAGTGACAAAGTGAACATTTATTCACATTTATGTCCCGAACATTTTAAAAAATAAGATTTAACCCGAATCAATGGTACAATATTTTTTTTAATCATAGAACACTCACTGATATATATCTTCTAGTTACACTTGAAAGCATTTGATGGACGACATTGAACTGTTGGTATCCTTTCATCTTTGCAACAGTAGCCCCTGTTTTCAATTGGAAATAATCTCCAGGACTTTGTGATGGCCTTGATCACCTAACTGTGTTTTTGGAAGTTTGTTTTTTATATATATAATAAATACACTGTTGTCCGTGTTAACAGTTGATTCAGATTTAGGACTTTTTGTGTGTGTTTGTGGATATTTGTTTGTTTGTTAGTACAACACAAAGTGAAAATCTTAGGTTTTGTTACAATACCTCTATTCAAGTCAGAACATCATGGAACCTGCTGGGTGAAGGGTGGAACCTGGACACAGATCTCAAAAACGTCTTTAACGATTTTTCTAGAAAGTTGACAGTTGATGTATATTGCTGAGGAATGAATTATTAGCTTGTTGGCCACACATAGAAAACTCTAGTTTGAACGTAATAATTTTTCTAACTAAAATAAAAAAATAAATAAATTTAAATTTGGCTATAAAATAGTATTAACAAGCATGGCGTAATCAGCCGTAGTTTAGCGATAACTTAGTTGTTAATTAAAGGTATAGTTGCTTTCATTTTATTGATAGATTATCCAAGCTTTGCTTATATTTTTTTATGTAAATCTAGTATAGATTACATCTTGATTCTAGAAGTAGGTTTAGACTAGAACTTAAAGAGTTCTAAATGGGAAATTAGATCTAATTCTAGATGTCTATAAAATGAAATTGCCAATAAACAATCCAATGATTATCCAATGTTCTCTGGCCAAATAAGTAACGTCGTTGGTAGGTCTACGTAGAGCTGAGGGTGCCATTGTACGAGATCGACACTTGGCTTATACTTTATTTTATTTTAAGTTGTATAATGGATGTATTGTCTTTTTTTTTTTTAAGTTATTTTTTAAATGTTTTTCTTGTTTACTTTTAAACCCTGAACTTCTTTTTAAAGACAAATTCATTGACTGTATAAATAAGTCCCATATGCACGAGGCCGGGTGAAAAAGGGGGGGGGGGGGGAATAATAAAACATAAAGTGGTTAGAAAGTACATTTCTTTCGGGAGAGGGGGGGTTGCACTATCCCAGCATATATGCCATAAATCGCTATTAATTTGAATGAATTATTTAGTCTTAAAACTATTTAAATTCGAATAGTTTTCAGACTAAGTAATTCATTATAGGTGTATCACATTTTGTACTGAGAGGCTATAGATGATCCTAGAGAGTTACAATGAAGCTTCCATGAGCCTCAAATCAAAAGATTATGGGCTGCCTATCCATCATGACGATGTTATCCAAGTCTGTGATAGACATATAAAATATACCTAACAGGTTTCTTTTCGGAGGGCGACACTGCTGCAGGCCTGCCTATGATCTTCGGGAGCACTGTCTAGGGGAGACTACAACGCCTTTTTTTCCGGCAATAATTCTCAACCCTAACAGTACTAGATCTAGAAAGAGTGTTGATGAATACTTCTAGTTAAGAGGAGAACGAATCTGCTGTGGCTACACATCTTTCTTCCCTGTAGACTTCCAAGTGACAAAATTGAACTTAATGTGAATCCAGCTGGGCTACTCTAGCCTCAAATCTCAAGGCCTGAGACAATTTCAGCCTCAAGACTGTAAAACAAATTATACATTACTTCTGCCCAAATCTTCTTAATTATGCCCGGGCCTTCTTAATTATGCCCGGGTTTGAATTGTCAATTATAACTAGATGCAACAAGTTGCATATCACGTCTGCAAGGGTCGTCTTGATTATCAATTATAATCGAGATGTAACTCTTTAAAACCAAGACAGGGTGACATAATTGTAATCTGTTGCCTCAAAACGCTAAGGGTTTTCTTCTCGCATGATTCCATAATTAGTACAATTAATTAATTATTGATAACGTTTATTTAATTAACACTAGTAAAAAAAAAACAACTACGTATCTATCGATACTGTTACATTTTTTTTACGTGTTAGCCCCGACTACATCCTTTAAACATCACCTCCAAGACAGTAGCAAGTCACTTTAGGGGGATACGGGTCAATAGTCTGATGTTCATGCGTATGTGTGTGTGTGTGTGTGTGTGCTGGAGGAGAGTTGAGATTCGTGACAGTCCCATTTTATTAGTTTGATGTTAACAGTTTTATTGTTACCGCCATTTTTTTTTTCATATGCGTTATTTTCGCATTGCTATTATGATAAAACATCTTTTGTGGTAAATTTATGTCTCGGCTTGATTGATTTATTGATACGTCTTGTCCTCACTGGCTATAAGCCGGGTTAGTGAACTGGTTTCTGGTCAGAGCGGTAAAGTCTTAGGAACGGGGAGGCGTTTCTTGCACATCAGTAGAGCACTAATTTGAATTCTGGGAAATCTTGTAAGTAAGGGGGTTGAAGCTTTGAGGAAGAATCGTAATAAGAATAAAGAATAATTAATATATTTATAATAATATTAATAAAGAAAAGAAACGAATACAAAATTTGCCGTTTTTCATCTCTCAAAAAATTGCTAATGGTCATGTATATAATGCTTAGAATACTAGAGGTAAAAACGCGCGTTGGAAGAAAACAAACAAACAAACTAGGGAGTCCATAAAGCTAGAAATAAGCGGAATTTAGAGCAAATATCAATAGGAGCATTTGGAGTGTGTGTACTGACATCGGATCGGATCTTTTATGAGATCGGTTAATTTGACACAAGAACTGTGAAAAGCTTTTCGGTTAGGGTCAAAATAGCGAGGGGGAAAAAAAGGATACTTAAAAACTATTTTTCCATAATAGAAAAAAATATTATCTTAAATTAAAGAGAAGCTATGAGAGAAAGGAGCTGCTTAATAGTGACTTCTTGAGATAATTATCTAGTGTCTTACTCTCTCTTCGCGTTAGTACCATCAGCATCTGTTACTTGATGTGCGCGAGATAAGTTTTTCTTAGTTGTTTCCCTTTATTGGAAACTTCTTTTCAGCCAATACCATTCGTTGTAGACAACACCTGACCTACAACGTTAAAACGCGTCGTAAATACAGGTGACGTGGCAAAAAGCTATTGGTCCAAACTGCCCACAGATGGTGACGTGGAAGGTCAGTGTTCAGGCCTTCTCTAACGATTGGTCTCGCTTCATCTCAGTCTTTGATGCTGTCCTGCTTTTGCGTCATCCTTGTGGAAATGAGCCATCGGTGCTCCAGTGTTGAGGTAATCACCTGCAGTGAGTGCAGAGAATGAGCTAGTCAGCTCCTTGGTATAATTCCTACAGCTTCTCTCTCGATGTTCACTCTTGCTCAATCACGACCAATCGTCTGACGTCACGACCTGTGAAGTGGCAACGAACTACTGGTGCAAACTGCCTACTAGTTGTGACGTAGCAGGTCAGTGTTCTGACCTTCTCTAACGATTGGTCTCGGTTCAATCCATTTGATGATAACCCAAGCACAATCATTGACATGGCTAAAAGACAGTTCAGTTAGGCCTACATGTCAAGTGTTTATTAGACGAAATCTGTCCTTATCTTAAAAAGGTCAATAAGTCAGAAAAAAAAAGGTTGAACTGTTAATGTACCAGTTTGATTGATGGTTTAAATGTGTACTGAGAGGTCAGTTACACATTTGACTCGGACACCTGTTGAAACGTCATAAGAATTTTATGATAAGGATCTAGAGCTGTCTTGTTTTTTTTTCCCAAGCTTTTTTAAAAGTTGAATAAAGAACAATACAATAACCACCTGAATGTCTTGTATTTATTCTTTTGTCTATGTCAGAGTAATCCTTTCAGTATGTTACGGGGGGGGGGGAAAGAAGATCGATTTTAGTGTGGGAATTGTGGGAGTATACGTGTGGTTAATAACATCGCGAAGTGTGTGTGGGGAAAGTACTTTTCGACCATAAGCAAGGTTATGCAGGACTGTGGCGAGACCAATCCTTATAGTAGGCCTCAAGTTCTCAACACTGACCTGCGACGTTGGACGTCTAGACCAATAGCTTGTTGCCACATCACACGTCTTGACGTCAGATTGGTCTCGATTTTGGCCAGTGGGATGAATCTAGTGGTAGTTTGACCAACAAAAAAACATTGTGGTAACTAACCAAAGGTCAAGGTTGAGAGTGTGTCAAAAGTAAGTAAAAAAAAAAATCCGACGCTTTGCCACATGGGCTATAAACATTGGAGCAATATCAAGTTATCAACATAAGAATGAGAACTGCACTAGATGTACCAGCTAAGGGATAGGGCATTTGTCAGTACAAATGAGTGGTGGAGAGAGAGAGCAAAGTTTGTTGCCAACGAGAAAGGACAATAAATACTATCAAATTTGGTGCCGAATGCAAAAAAAAAATACCACTAGATACTAATAGCTTTTACAAAGTGAAAATGAAAGTAATTGCTACCCAAGTATTGATGGCAATACATGTTACCAAGGTTGTATATCAATAAACCCTAACAAGGTTGTACAGCAATAGAGCTACTAAGGTTGAATAGTAATAGAAACTTCCATAGGTCAATATCGATGTTTTTTTCCCACGTTGATTTTGCAACTGATGATTTCAAGAAAAACAACATAAAATTTACTCCGTACTTGCTACAAAGCCGAGTGCAAGGACCTCAGCCCTGCGGATGACAAACGTGGTCATCATCGAACCACGATGGACGAACTATATATATATACTTGCTACAAAGAGTTAATAACGTATTCAAACTTTTTACAAGACAGATAGACAGAGTGAGTTGATATAAGCTTTGTAAAAAAACACACACATAAAAACAACTAATGAACATACAGCGATACTACTAAATAAAATACAATAAATCTCCAGAGCACTCGTTCTTTCATTCCAGGAAACCAATTAACCCTAGCCACTCACAAAATTCCCCATGTCATACAGAAAATTCCTAACATTCAGTTCACATAAGGTGCAAACAGTTCACTCATTCTTAGCCTGGAAATATAAAAGCATAACTCTTTCATCCCTAAATAACAAAAGACAATACTTATCTATATATATTGTTGTAAATCCTCTCCCGCGCCACACTAATGGTGCGCATCAGAGCGCCATTCAACACAAGTAGTAGAAGGCATGTTTATTCTACAGGAAGAAGGACTGCTAAGGTTGTGGGAGTCTGAACAGTCTGGGGCTAGGTGCTGTCCAGTGTGATACTAGTGAACTGTTCGGAAGACCTGGATTGAATACTTTACACTATTTTACTATGTCAACTTCGACGGATTTAATAGTAACTGAAACATAACAATTGAGAAAGTTTAATGTCAACTAAACATAATAGTAATTCAGTTAAGATCTCACTCATATTAAAATAAGATCAATGGTTGCGTGGGTTCAGATGAAAGATATACATTAAACATAATTTAAATACAAAACAAAACAAAAAACAGATTAAGCTTTAAGAAACTTGAATAATTAGCAGTTGCATCGAGATTTTAATTCGTGACTTTCCCTATAGGCCTAATTGTTATTTTCGTCCCCCCTACTTTTTTTCCCTGTACAACACAATATTTTCTTTTCCAAACTCTCCCCATCCCCTCTCCCCCCCCACCCCATACCTGTATATACTAACAATGGTTTTAATGAACAGACAGGGAACAAAAAGAATGTGACGATATGGAAACAATTATCACCTCAAACGCACTATTAGGGCTAGCCACCATTACAATTTACAATAAACCTGATAGAAAATAATTCCTTACGTTAGGTTAATTAAAGGTACAAACACTAGTAAATGTTTCATTGAAGTTAATATACATTTTAGGTAGACATTCAGAATATTTTGAGGGAGCTTTCTAAAATTCTTCTTAATAATAGGTTTTTACTAAAGAGCATTTATTTTTCTCACTTTGGTGTCATTCCCATGTTTTCATGAGTCATGGACCCATTGGCAATGAGCCCCTTTGCGTCATTGTTGCTACGCTCCAGCGGCTGTGGGCCCCTGATGGTCGTGGGCCCGGGTTCATTGAACCTCTTCGCGCCATGGATGCTACGCCACTGCTGAAGGGGGATTTTAAACTCAAAACCACTTGGAGGGGTTTTAAAATTTAAAAAAAGTCATCTAGAGGAGGGGGGGGGGTTTAAACTCAAACCCCTTTTGGCTACGCTCCTAGAATTTTGAGTGTGCAATTTGCTTTTTTTTATATTGAAGAGGTATTTTTTAGCTTCAAACCTTACTGAAAAGGGGAGGGGGGTTAAACTCAAAACCCCTTTGGTTACGCTCATAGATTTTAGAGTGTATAATTTGCTTTTTTTTAATATTGAAGAGGTATTTTTAGCTTCAAACCCCGCTGAAGGGGGGTTTAAACTCAAAACCCCCTTGGCTGTGCTGGGGCAAGTAATGGTTTAGTATTAAAATCTCACCTAAAATAAAAAAAATCAAAGCAAAAAATCAGTCACTAAACTCCGATCCCCACCCTGCGGGGGAATTTCATTGGGGGGGGGGGGGTTCACAATGCTTCTCGCAAAAGCAGTATGAACGCTCGTACTTAGTAACTGAAATATACATTTTTAAAAATTCATGAAAATGTTTTTACTTCATAATAATCGAATATCGATTTCTAACTACAACGCAAATACAACATACTTTTGTTCTTGATAAAAAAAAAGCCACATTCGCTCGCATAGTTCACATGCAATAAAGCCCATGGCGGTGGGGCCACGTCCCGTAGTTTGAGAAACTTTGCGCTAAGCTGTAAACCATATGACAATCTCTGTCAGTAATAAATCAAAGTTGAATGAAAACGGCCGATCGATGGGTTCATTAGAGGATGTGTAAGACAGTGGCGTAGCATTCATGGCGCGAAGGGGTTCAATGAACCCGGGCTCACGTTAAGGGCCTATAGCCTGTGCTGTTTGCGTAGCAACCATGGCGCGAAGGGGTTCAATGAACCCGGGCTCACGTTAAGGGCCTATAGCCTGTGCTGTTTGCGTAGCAACCATGGCGCGAAGGGGTTCAATGAACCCGGGCTCACCTTAAGGGCCTACAGTCTGTGCTGTTTGCGTAGCAACCATGGCGCGAAGGGGTTCAATGAACCCGGGCTCACGTTAAGGGCCTATAGCCTGTGCTGTTTGCGTAGCAACCATGGCGCGAAGGGGTTCAATGAACCCGGGCTCACGTTAAGGGCCTACAGTCTGTGCTGTTTGCGTAGCAACCATGGCGCGAAGGGGTTCAATGAACCCGGGCTCACGTTAAGGGCCTACAGTCTGTGCTGTTTGCGTAGCAACCATGGCGCGAAGGGATACATTCAGATCTTATTTTGCGATCTATGAGGTCATCTATTTCTGTAGCACTCGGTTAACTAGGTTTTCATGTGGCCAGCACAACGACCAACCGCCTTTATTTTCCCCAATCTATTGTAAGGTACACATTAGAGCTGCGTGGACTCAGAGACGCCCCAAAAAATGGCAGTCTTAACCAGGATTGGAAACCGGGACCCACAGTTCGGAAGCCATGCGTTCACCACTCAGCAACCGCGCCTCCCTTATTGTAATCGTGGCTAGCCGTAATCATTTGTTTTGGTGACTGCCACAATCGTCCCATTCGTTTTCTTTAAGCTCCTAAAACCATTGTCAGTATTACATTGATAGTATTACATTGATAGTATTACATTGACAGTATTACATTGATAGTATTACATTGGTAGTATTACATTGATAGTATAATATTGATTGTATTACAGAAATTGGGGGAAGGGGAGTTAAGTTAAGAAAATAATTTTGTGTTGCACAAAAGAAGCCAAGGGGACGACAATGACAATGACAATGACAATTTAGTTTACAGGAATTGTTCTGATGGTCACGAGTTAGAATTTCGACGCATCTGCTAATTGTGTCGTTCGGACTTACCGGTGGTCCCGGGTTCAAACCTTGCCAGCTCCCATCCTCCGTCGTCTTGCGGGAGGTTTGGACTAGGAAGTAAACTATCTACAACTCTGAAGGAAGATCCGAAACATGTGAAACATTTGACAAACATTTGACCGATATATTCAGATTACTCAATGGCTCGTCCCACACCGAGTTTGTCTTATTGGGGCAATGGGGGACCAGCCATTATATTCTTGTACCCGGGCCAGGGGCGTAACTAGGGATTTGGGGTCCCGGGGGGATTGACCTCTTTGGGGGCCCCTTGCATTTTGACATTCGACATATGACATGAGATAATGTACTCAAAAATAAATAAGCCCCAAATCAAATTGGTTCAGTATATCAGTAAACTTAACAAAAAGTAATCATTAAGACTCTTTTAATGAATAATACCTTTGTTTATTAGTTAAATATTGCACAAGTGACAAATCTAAATTGATATCGCTTCACGTCGTGCATTCTGTGCAGCAAAGACATCTATAACATCAACTACATCGATACTTTCTAGTATTTGTGACTTCACTGACATTAAAACCATGATAAGCCTTTCTTGCGTCATTGTGCTCCTGAATTAGTTTTTGATGAACTTGAGCTTTGAGAATGATCTCTCACATGACGTAATGGAAGTGGCCTGAGTTAGCGGTATTCGGTATTGCGAGCTTTCATTTGATAAAAATTTATTACAAAGACGAAAGTAGGCCTATTTTCTTATTCAAAAAAAATAATAATGACATTTTGCTTATCCCTACCCAGACAAGGCCCCGCGCGATCCGTTTCGCGTAGGGCCCCGCAAATGCTAGGGCCGACCCTGCTAGTAGATATCACTCTTAAGAACTTTAAAAGGAAGGGTGTGATAATAACTTCAAAAGGAAGGACAAAAGGAAGGATGTGTTGATATTATATGATATTACGTCATTTTTTTGTTTATGTTTTGTGCGAAGGCAAAAGGATTAGATGGAAATAAAAAGAGAGTTTCCATTGAATTGAGGAAAGATGAATAAATGGGTAATAACTCGAGTGTGAAGTTTAATTCTGAAATTATAGACGCCAAACCCGAATAATGGACAATTTTAGCATTATTAAGAATAACTTTTAGATCTGATATACTCGATTCTGTAAATTTTGCTTCAAGGTTAATTAGTGTAGCCAAATAATACTCGCCATTTAGCTCTATTATTTGTAAAGGTAACAAGATACCTGGAATTCGCTGTCTATCATGCAGTTTTATTCGTGGCAACAAAGTTTAAAATGTAGGACTAATTTTTTTTTTTAAATTGATCTCTGTGGGAAAAAAATATTTTTAAAATGTCAACAAAGTCAACGTACTGATAGACCTAGATCTAGGTTTAGTCTTTGTGATAAATTTAATCCATAAATGTTGAAAAAAAAGACATCCGTTTACACTATTTGTCAATCAAATATATTAATTTATGTATTTACAAATAAATTTCGGACACCCATTTGGGATTTTAAAATTCTCCCCCCCCCCATCTCCATTTAGTTACGCCACTGACCCGGGCCGACGGGTACCTTGCTACGCCACAGGTGTTAGATGATGATGGTTTCTGAACTACAATAAAAAGGACATTAAATAGCAACAGAGCAATAAATCTTAACATAATGTGTGCCTAACGTTTTATTACACAATCTACATACTGACCCTCCCCTCCCGTCCTGCTGTGTATCTTCTCCAATGTCAAACACTTTATTTTCTGACTTGCAATTTTCTTTATTTCATTGATTGCTTTGTTTTAATGAGCCCAAAAAGTTTATATCAAATCACTCTGTCTGTCTGTCTGTCTGTCTGATCCAAATTTTGTACGTTATTTCTCCCTATCTCATTCTCGGATCATATTGAAACTTTACACAATTATTTATTGTACCTAACAAAACATGAATCAGTAAAAAAAAAAAAAAAAAAAAAGATTACAAGAGGCGGCCCCCGTCGGAGTCGGATCCCTGTCGGATCCGCCTATTCGCAAGGAATATTCAAGACGATATTTAATTTTGATTGTCAAAAAAGATAATGTTTCAAAGATTCATTTGCCTCTGTAAAAAAAAAAGTGTTTATTTTCTGTTTTACATGTTTCGGATGTTCGGATTTAAAAATAATTAACTTGGTTCAAACCCTGCCCGCTTCCATCCCCCGTCGTCCTACGGGAGGTTTGGACTAGGAAGTAAACTATCTTCAACTCTGAAGGAACATCCGAAACATTAACACAAACAAACAACCTGGGACGGTCGAGATAATCAGTTCAGCACGCTAACCGCTCGACCAGGCATTGTTCTTAATAACAAACTGGTAACAAACTAATAACCTATTATTGATAAAGAGATATATTACACATTACGGCATGTCATCTCTACCGGATATATACAATATGTCAGACGAGAGATTTTAGATAATCTTTCAGCATTGATATATCGTGCTTGTACTTCGATGTCTCAGCACAATGGGGGTCTTAGTGTACACGGCCTCTTGCCACGAGTCTGACCCACCCACCAGACAGAACAGTGTACACTGTTCTCTTTCAGGCCTGTGAGAGGGAGCTCTTGTTCACTTTTGCTGGCCTAGAGTTCCAAGAGCTGAAGGCTCAACTCTACCTGACAGTTTCAAGAAGAAGATCAACAGAGCTATTGGCATTTTCATTTAAACGGAACTAGATGGAAAGGATGTAGATCTACCTAAACTAAACTTCTGATTTAGCACTCTTAAGATTTACATCTACTAGATCTCGATCTATAATATAAATTTGGAATAATTTAGATGTAATTTAGATAAGATTTATGCACACAAAAAATCCTAGATAATCTATCAATAGACTGAATGCACATTAAATTTAAAAATAGTAGTTTAGTTTCAGTATATTATAGCATTGCAATATTGATCTAGACGTTTGGAAATCAAAATCTACACTTTAAGTCTAGAAATTAAAATTCTATATCTTGATCTAGTCTATATCTAAACTAGACCTAGAAATTCTAGATATAGACTCTACAAAGTATTTCAATTAGAATATAAATGCAGATCTAGTTTTAAAAAATCTAGATATATTGTAAAAAAAAATCTAGATTAAATCTAAATCTAGCTATTATGCCTTTTAAAAATACGAGTCAGATAACGAGGTTTAATAAACATTACTATACCGAGTTGTTTTAGCATTTTATTTGAAAAATTCATTCCAAATGACGTCAAAGGAAAAAAAATCCACTACGTCACACGGCCTAGTTAGACTAAAAATGACTTCATCATTACTCAAAACGAGCCAGTTATCGAGGGTTCATAGACATTGGTGAGTGAGTTCTTTTAACATTTTGTTTGAAGAATTCATTCCATATGACGTCAAAGCAAAAAAAACATCCACTACGTCAAACGTTTTTTTTTAGACTAAAAATGTCTTCATCAATACTAGCTAGTTAGCGAGGGTTCATTGACATTGGTGCACCGAGTGAGTTCTTTTAAAATTTTATTTATTTTAAAGAATTAATTCCATATGACGTCAAAGGAAAAAAATCCACTACGTTAGACGGCCTAGTTAGACTAAAAATGTCTCCATCAATACGAGCCACTTATGGCAAGTTCATAGACATTGGTGCACCGAGTTTTTTTTAGCATTACATTTAAAGAATTCATTCATATGACGTCAAAGGAAAAAAAATTCCATTACGTCACAATGTGCTAGTAACCAAAAAAAAATGTTTTTCTTAACACGAGAGATTTAACGAGGGTTCATAAAAGCAATTGAAAATTTGATTAATCTTTAATTTTCCTTCCGAAACATCGCAATAGTTTTAAGTATCTATAATAGATTGTTCCAGATGTTTGTATATATTGTGAGAGAAACAGATAGATCCAGATAAATCTAATACCGTTAATTAAATTTTTGGAATGGTCTCGTATGAAAATTAGATGTATCATAGCCTTGTGGAGAGATTTTTATACATTATTTTGGTGTTAGGAAGTTGTTTTCCTTAAAAATCGATAATTAGATTTTAAAACGTTTAGCTAGAAAATTAATTGTAATGTACGACAGAAGTGAGACTTTACATAAATAGAGTTGGAATGTATTTCATAAAAATCCGGAACAACCGATATTCGTAAATGAGAAGAAGCTTATTTGTTTTATTTATTAGAAGAGGGATTTCAAACAGTTATTTGTGTTAGTAGATTTTTTATATAAAATTCGGAACAATTTTGGAGACGATTTGTAAGAAAATTTACTTCGTTACTTTTTTAAAAAGTATTACTCCTATATTGGGCTTTTAAAGCTATAAATAGATCTGTAGAGATACGACACAATGTGTGGGTATTTGGCTAAATGCCATCTGCTGTCCAGGATGACCAGTCAGGTGAAACTTTTGGATCTTATTCAGATTACAAAACGAGCTTTCGCATTGTTTTCTTGTACAAAGTCTGTTATTCGGCTGTTCGTACTCACCGGTGTGCATGATGTTAAGTCTCTATTAGGGGTGTCTTTATAATAAACGATGTTTGGTGCATATTCATAATGGCTCTATTTTTAAGCACAATATTTTGTTTTAATATAAGCATCAATACATTCTACAACAGACATTAATGGAACGAGGTCCACTTTATGCATATTAAATAGGTGTACTTTTTACTATCCGGTTTACTATCCGGTAGTGATATCCGACCGGAGCCGAATAGCACCGGATAGTAAAAAGTGCCGGATATTCGGCAGAAGCCGGAGCCGGAGCGACTATCCGGTGCACCCCTAGTCTCTATGCATAGTTATCAAATCTACATCTAACAAATTCCATTACATGTGCATACAACAAGACATAAAAAAAAAATTAAATAAATTTCTAATTTATTTTCCAATAAATATAACAAACAAAATGTTCATATACATTGAAAAAATATAAAGAACGGTATGGAGATCGAACCCACGTCATTGGAGTTATTAGAACGACGCTCTTTCAACTTAACTTTATTACCTATATATAACCAAATGTGCGAAATGTCAGCTTTAAGCAAAGGATCAACCTCTGTTGTTTTTTTAACTTAATTCCACCTTTCGATTTATTTAAGCGACTTTAGAAAGTTGGAATTAATAGTAGGATGACAAAACTATCCGCTATGAGCCGTTCTTTAGGACGAGATGAACCATTGACGTTCTAGGACTCAAGGAGAAGGAGGCCAACAACAACAACAACAAACAAAACAACAAAACAACAAACAAAACAAAGCAAGAAAAGCTTATTTTAAGCGTAGTTGTATCAGTTAGTTAAGATCGGTCATGTCATTAAATTTGTAATAGATCTTGACAAACAATTATACATCTGTGTGATCAGAAATATGTTTACCTATTGCTTTTGTTTATAACTCAAATTCATGCTTTTAGCTTTGTCAATACTCTACGATACTATCAGTTGACTGGACCAGTTGGGAGTGGGGACATCTGGGTGATTATTACCGTGATCATTTGTTAAAATGCATTTGTTAAATAAATGAACGACCTGAATTCGAGCTCCAGAGCAAAAGCCTCCTCCCTCAGGCT
Source organism: Biomphalaria glabrata (assembly GCF_947242115.1). Classification (NCBI taxonomy): domain Eukaryota; kingdom Metazoa; phylum Mollusca; class Gastropoda; family Planorbidae; genus Biomphalaria; species Biomphalaria glabrata. The sequence goes on along the minus strand of NC_074719.1, from coordinate 35,862,043 downwards.
AATACATTAACGACTGTGCCAGGGAAATGCTATGAAAATAGAAGGTTTGTTAGTTTGTTGTTAGTTTCAAACTTTTCTCTTTACAAAGTATAAAGGGGACTAATTCAGCTTGATCAGAGCCTGAATGTGAGAGAAATAACGTTTTCAAACTTTATACCAGACAAAGTGAGTTGATATAAGCCATAAGCTATGTACAAAAAATAGAAGCAATGGACAAATGTATACAACTACTACCCCTCTCCTTTACACAAAATCATATATCTTTTCTATTATGTACATTTTAGCAACAGCGATAAATATATATATCTAGCATTGAAGAAACAATGCCTTATGATAAAAAATATCTAAATGTAACGATTGCAATTTTTATTAAAAATTAAAAAACATTAATGAGCAAAAAATATTTAACAAGCGTCAACCGTTTTCACGAACAATACAAGGAATTACTTCAGATTGACTGAGACCATTCATTATAGATCACTAGATTACTAACCTGCAACGACGCAACCTGTGGGCAGTGAAGTTATAGCTCGTTGCCATGTCGGACACACCTCTGACGTGGCAGCGAGCTATTGGTCTAAACTGCCCACAGGCTGCGACGTTGCAGATTAGGGTTCAGATTTATATGACGATTGGTCTCAGCCTCACAGGCGAAGGTCATTAGGTCTCACCAATAACTAAAGGAAAAGGAAGGCCTACTCTCTTCAAGTTTCAATGAAAAATGAACTTATAATATATCTAAATGTATATTTGTAAACAAAGTGCATATAAATTTAATCTCAGTTTTTTTATATTTTAATATTGTATATATAATATAAATGTGGAGGCATACTTTAGAGTGAGGTCATGGGGGGCTGCACACTTTTGCACTGCCGTAATTCCGGCCCTGTGTCTCTCCCTCCCCTCCCCCCTCTCTCTAACCCGTAGCAAATAACAACACTAAGTTGGATGTAGACTAAATCACGTGATGCCAAAATAGTCTACTACCAATCCCAGTTTGACCATAACTTTGTGCTGTATGTATGGTTACACTATGAAATCTGGCGATACAACAGTAGTTTTTAAAGAAAACTACAATACACTTTCGTCACAATGTCTAGCAATGTTCTATACAAACAATATACATTGAACAACAAAACAAAATATCAAACGTAGGGAAAAATAACAAATTAAAGTTCGGTATTCTCAAGATTATTCAAAGATAACAGAGTTTACTTAATTATTTCAAAACAATGGCTGTATTCATAATTTACATTACAAAAGTAAGTTAAGTTCCCGTATAGATATTGTGGGCCGCTAAAGTAAAACTCGTCCGTTTCTAAGGTCCGCGATTAAAATGGGTTTCATATGGCTAGCTCAAAAATCACCAGCATTTATTTTCCCCAACTTAATCATTTGGATTGGGTTGACTCAGGGCGGACCGCTATGTTTGAGATCCCTCAAGGGCGTCCTCAAATTCAAAGTCTTCAAGCCTGGGACCGCATGGTTAGGAAGCCAAGTTTTTTAACACTCGACACAATGCCCTTCTTCCTGGCGTATTTTAAATAGTATTTTCTAATCCAGTCCATATTTATTTTCGCTATAGCTACAAATGTAAGTGAATTAAAACAATGGTTACACACCATTTGAACTCTTCAAAATATATCGATATATGAGCACAGAACGTGAAATGTATTTCCTTGCTTCTCCCATGCCAGCATCAGCTTGAGATTCAAAGATTCTATCCCAGTGAAATGTGAGAAGACTTGAACTTGAAAGTTCTTTTCAAACATCGTTAGGTTTATAGCAAGCTCTCTGAGACCACCAGTGATACACATTCTCATAAACACAAGAGACGGGGCCGGGAGCGTGAATAGTTTGACACAAGTGACATAATGGCAGTTTCGGGCCATGGACCTCGTATTGCCAGACCCACTGTAACCTCTTGGTATATTCCTCCTAATTTAAATAGAAACAAAAACAAAATTAAATTATAATGCTATTCTGTTTAAAACCACAAGTAGCGTTTCTTAATCTGTGGAACGCTAATACATAAAATTCACCCTTGTAGAATTCTCAATACGCTAGGACAGACAGACGGACGGAAGGACGGACGGAAAGACAGGCGAATAGATAAATGGATAGATAGATAGACAGACAGCAAAGGCGGACTGGGGGTTAAGAGCGGCCTGGGCATTTTATACAATCCGGCCCACAAATTGTATATAATATGATTGTCATCCAATTTTAGATTACCTGTCCTCAAAATCATTCTGTTAAGTTTGATAATATATCGATAACTGAACGCATGCATACATTGAACTCTGTGTCTTTGTAAGAAATATAGTAGGCCTTATGTTACTTTTTAATCGCTAAGTGAGCAAGTCCTAAAAGGATGAAACCTACTAGTAGCAGTGTCCACGGATATTGGCTATTACATTATTTTGGAAAATGTGTTAGATTAAATAAGTATTACACTGTATTTTAAATGCAACGGTCAGAGAGCCGCTTTACAGGAGAATATTATACAATCTTTAAATCTAATTTAATACGTTCTATAGTGGCATTTATGAGGCCCTTTAGGTGACCCTACCGCCCATTTGGGTACCGGCCCACCGGACATTTGCCCAAATGACCATATAGCCAGTCCGCCCCTGATAGATAGATAGATAGATAAGTTGCTTTAAAATACGAAATTTTAATGTTGTTTCTATTTTTGCTTTATATATAGAATGCAGCGATTGGGGAAATACCGAAAATTAAAAAGGTTGAACAGAAAGCTTGTGTTTTTTTTTTTGCAAACTGCAATGGCAGCGAATCTGTCAAAACCGCGTCTTCGCAAGCACCTAAGTGGTAAAAGAAACCCGTATACGAAATTTCATGCAAATCCTTTTGTTAGTTTCAGAGATCTTTTGAGACAAGAATCAGCCCAGTCAATCAGTCACTGGTATTTTACAAATATAGAGTTGAACATAATCCTTAATTCCGGTTTACAGTGCTGACGTTATATAGCTAAGCTAAGATAGCATTACATTCTTAGCATTACATTCTTATATATTTTGCAATAGGATATAAATCATAATACATAGATGTCAAGCCAGAGTTTACAATGCAGATATGCCTAATTACCTCATTATTGGCCAATTCCTTCAGATACTGAGCCAACTTTTCTGGGGAGGGAAAATCTTTGACATTTATCACAGAGTTGGGAGGGAAGAGAGAATCGTAATTGGCGCCGCCTCTGACCACAGGGACCAAAGTATTGAGTTCAAGGACGTTCAACAGTTTCTCAGTCACGTAGTCCACGCACAGAGAGTTCTCAAAGGAAAGATAAAACTTGTAATCGTTGTCCAAAAGTTGAAGGCACTCTTTCCTGTCCTCACACTTCAAGGTGCCACACTTACCATAGATGTCAACGGGAATGTGTTTGGAGAGCTGCTCAACGTACTTCTCACGAAGACTGTCCGTGGGGCAATGGCTGACAAACCAAGCCACCAGTTTCGTCTTGTTGGCAAACTTCTGCTTCCAATTCTGACGCTGCCTCTCCATAACATCTTCAGAGAGAGGCGTCACCCTGGGTCTCATTCGAACGTAGCCGTGCCAAAACTCCGAATCGTACCTGTAGGACATTGTCCAGTCGAACTTATTCCCCCACTGGGATCCACCGTACATGGCATTGCCCGAGTACGGAGGGCTCTCCACCGTGAAGAACACCCACTTTTGGCCAGGCTCTTTTTGGGGCGGGGCTTGATATCTATAATTTTTATGACTGTAAAAGACCACGACGTCAGCTTCACTGAATCTGTTTTCATCCGTGGTCAGCTCACATTTCTTGTCACAGTTGGTGAACAGATTGAACCCAGATTTGCCCTGGAGTTCGTAGTAGTCTGGAAACCTGTAGAACAACATCACTTTAGTGTCCACGGCTTTCTTCGTGACCATGTCGTTCTTGATGCAATGAAATCCTGAAAGAAACATACAAAGTTCTTTAAGACTATTCCTTCCTTTATAACGCTGACAACTTTTTGTAAGAGCGATTAATTTGTTCTTAATAAATAAAAAATGAATGCTATATTAAAAAGAAAAAAGGAACATTTTTAAACCACAATTCCTTCCATGTTGTTGACAGTCGATGATTTATAGCACTGAATTATAATCTGGTGATTAAACCGCTTCATGCATCTTTAATTTTAACATATACAACTTGAAATAACTTAAATTCTTTGTGAATAAAACTAGCTATAAATTATATTACAATGTAGACATTCAACTTGAGATGAAATAAAATGATTTTTAAACAAATACAGCCGACAGTAAAGACACGTCTTTCCAGACATGGAAACTTAAAAAAGACATTTAATTTAATTTAATTATAATATTATACTTAGAAAAATAATTGTCAGACGAGAGTTTTTCCGTTGTGGTCAGTTAGCTGGTAATTGTTTTCCCAAATATATATAAAGCCTCTCAAATTTCCTGCAAAACCGTTCGTTAGAACCATTTTCGAGACCCGTTTCCACCCTCCCAAATCAAGAGAACAGTAATGACAAACATTTACTTTCCATTGTCAATGTGCATTGTTTAATAATAATAATAATAATAATAATAATAATAATACTATAATAATAATAATATTATAAATACTCTCCGCAAGAGGTTCTCGAGTCTACTGAACATCTGCTGTACTGGGATAGGCCTATTCTGACCGACAAAACGGTAGATTTCAATCGTCCGGATCTGCTGTTCATCGATAAAAAAGAAAAAACCGCTACCATTATCGATATCGCCGTACCACTGTCTCATAATTTGAGAAAAACTGAGAAAAACAAAGAAAATATGGGAACCTAGGCTTGGAGATTAAGCGTCTATGGAAATTGTCCAAAATAACAATATACCCCATTGTTATATCAACCGAGGGGATAATAACAACTGACCTCACAGACACCTTCAAGGCCCTTAACATTCCTAGGAACATCTTCGTTGCCTGTCAGAGGGCGTTACTGCTGCAGACCTGCCACATCACCAGAAAATTCCTCAGTTGAAACTGTTAAAGGGACTACGATGAATTTTGTTTCTCTTTAGCGAAACTCGACCCTGGCAGCGCCAGAGAATGACTACTCGTTCATTTCTAACATAATAATAATTTTTATTATCCTTAAGGAAATTTGTCTTACAATTTGTGCATTACACCAAACAAAAAACATTATAACTATAAGAAACCAAAGTGTACATTCACACCAGACTCACTCATAATTTACATGTGACAAAGTTTATACTAGATTGTTCTTATTTAATGATTTGATTGTCAGGGGAACAAAAGAGTGTTTGTGTCTGTTTGTCTTTGCTATCGGTGTCTTGTATCTCTTTTGTGATGGTAAAATGGTTTAATGAAACTAGTTCTAGTGTTTTAAACTTAGATCTCGAAATCAAGAGAACAGTAATGACAAACATTTACTTTTCCATTGTAAATGTTCATTGTTTAATGAAACTAGTTCTAGTGTTTTAAACTTAGATCTCGAAATCAAGAGAACAGTAATGACAAACATTTACTTTTCCATTGTAAATGTTCATTGTTTAATGAAACTAGTTCTAGTGTTTTAAACTTAGATCTCGAAATCAAGAGAACAGTAATGACAAACATTTACTTTTCCTTTGTAAATGTTCATTGTTTAATGAAACTAGTTCTAGTGTTTTAAACTTAGATCTCGAAATCAAGAGAACAGTAATGTCAAATATTTACTTTTCCATTGTCAATGTGCATTGTGTAGTGAAACAGATTATCGTGTTTTTTTTTTTGTTTATTTTTCGTGTTTTTGCTTTATTTTTCGAATGTTCCTTCAGAATTGAAGATTATTACATCCACACAACCGGCAAGACGTCGGGGGACAGGGCTCGAATTCGGGTACTTAGAGACAACGGTCTAGCGCGCATACCACACGACCAGGTAGCCACTATTAGATCTCACAGATAAAGTGAACAGTTCCATAAAACAGGAAAAATAGTTTAAGATTTGACCAATAAAAAAAAATGTTTGTAGTCAATAAATAGATCTATAATAAACAAAAAAACGCATTTTTGAATTATAAAAAGAAATAAATGAAATGAGAAATGATAGGCCACGACCAGCCTCTGGAAAGTAGAAATATAATTTTAATTTAAAATGTACTTTTTAAAAAATATATTCCTACTTTATGTTCAAATAATGTGATAATCTTCACATACATATTTTATTTGTTTTTTGGAGCAATAAGAATTAGAAATAAAAATGACATTCGAATTACTGCATTACGTTCTATCAATTGAGAGAACAAACCAGACAGGTATGTGTATTACGTTCTATCAATTGAGAGAACAAACCAGACAGGTATGTGTATTACGTTCTATCAATTGAGAGAACAAACCAGACAGGTATGTGTATTACGTTCTATCAATTGAGAGAACAAACCAGACAGGTATGTGTATTACGTTCTATCAATTGAGAGAACAAACCAGACAGGTATGTGTATTACGTTCTATCAATTGAGAGAACAAACCAGACAGGTATGTGTATTACGTTCTATCAATTGAGAGAACAAACCAGACAGGTATGTGTATTACGTTCTGTCAATTGAGAGAACAAACCAGACAGGTATGTGTATTACGTTCTGTCAATTGAGAGAACAAACCAGACAGGTATGTGTATTACGTTCTGTCAATTGAGAGAACAAACCAGACAGGTATGTGTATTACGTTCTATCAATTGAGAGAACAAACCAGACAGGTATGTGCGCAATTTCTACTCGAAATGGATACATTTTATTTTCACTTCAGGTTTTGAGATTTTGACTTCTCAGTTGATTAAAAATGTTTTCAATTATTTTTTTACACTTAAGAATTTCCCTTTTTTTTTTTTAAATAAAAATCCATTTAAAAACATCCTAAGATTGAATAACATTTTGTATTCCTTTTTTTTTTTGGTACACCAAAGCTAAGCAATGTGTTTTTAAACCTAAAATTTTCGTTAATAACATGGAAGAGGTTGCGTGAGTCAGACAGAAAATCAATAAGACTTAGCAGAGTTTAAGTCTCTAATTGACAAGCAAGACTAGATGAACACACGATAGACGTAATTATCTTCTGTTTTGAAAGAACGTCTGTAATTAAGTCACGTGGTATTCCGTGTTGCCTTTAGGCGCTCAGTAAACACAGCTCTGCTAGAGTCGGGTGTCGAGCCCCCTTCATAGGTAGCCAAGCCAAGCCAAGTTCAAGCGTACTAATCCCTACGACCACGACCTCGACCACTAAAAACCGACACCAAAACTGATCAACATATCTTCGCATGTGAAATAGGACTGGAAAAATGTAACTGTTTCATAACGTACATCCCCCCCCCCCTCCTTTTCAGATCTTGCGATAAATAGGGTAAAGCTCATCTGTTGTTTTTTTTTTGTGGCCCACGGTTATCGAAGGTCTTATGTGGCCGGCACAATGACCAACCGCCTTTTAATTTTACCCAACAAATATCAGGTACCCTTTAGAGCTGGGTGGACTCAAGAGGCGCCCAAAGGATCCCGAAATAAAAAATCTCAGGTTAATTAGGATTCGAACCGGGACTCCTCGATTCGGAAGTGAAGCACTTTACCACTCTGCCATCGCGCCTCCGTTACATACTGCCGTAATATTTATATGTACAGTGAATTATCGTTTTTTTCACGTTGTATCTTATAAATGTCAAAATAGAATCACTTCCTTCGTCTAACCAAGTGTTAATCTAGTCGAGTATGTTAATTAGAGAATGAAATTCTGACAAACCATTTGTTTTCCTAGCTGATTCAAGCAACCCGTTCCATGCTTTCAAGGCACAAGGTAAGAAGGAGCACTTGCACGAGATTGTCCTAGAATAATTAATATGATGCATACAAACACTGGGGGCTCTTTAGTAGGGGAGATGACTATTTGCCATAGTTTTAGCACATTTATGCAAACGGTTTTAGATTTTTGTATTGCTATGTTATGTAAGTTCTGTCATATTAACTACTATATTTAACTAAAATTTATGTTAATTTTTTTAAGAGAAAAAATCTATTTAGTATATATATATAAGTTGGACATAATATAAAACAACAATTAATAAGTAGTTTTTCATATTATCGCATGAACTGCAGTGCTGAATAATGGAAGTACTATTTTTTTAAATTATTTTTTTTCGGAAAAGTTTTTTTTTCTTGAGGATTTGAATAAGTGATTGGCCCTTTACAAAACAATTAAATCAATTAGATATTCAATATAAGACATTTGTTAGGCCAGGTTCACATCTTACTTCACATTTACTTTCACCTATCCTTTGGTCTGCTGGACCGCTGGGGTACCACACAAGATCTGTCAACCTTCTTTCTCCATTCTTTTTTGTCATTTGTCTTTGATCGAATTTAATTCTGATGTACTTTCTGAAAATATTGATACCTGCCTTTTTACCTGTCTGGGTGGACCCCTTCAGGGGACGATTTTGAGTTTGTGTTTCCACACAAACTGTCTTTGTAACCTTGGTTTGTTTTTTGTTGTTTTTTTTTTTTTTGGTTATTCTTAAAAATTAACATTTTGAATACTAAAAAAAAAATCTTTAAAAAGTAATTAACTCTGCAATAAAGGGACATTGAGGCACAGCCATTACGCTATCTCGTCATTAAAAAAGATGCTACGATTTAGCAACACCACAAAACTGTTCAGAATGCTGGCGAATAGAACAAGTATTCTGCGCAACATAAATACATTCATTCCAATCAATTCTTTCCTATTTTTCCTAAACAAGTCAACGATGGCTTTAAAACTTTTATGTACAATATCTATGTAAAATAAATATATAGATAAATAAAAGAGCCTGAAATGTCAGGAGACTGAGGAAAAGAAAAGATAATCCAGTAACCCTCACCTAGTGCAGATTTTCATACAATGGAGACCTATCCATAAGTAGCAAGCTTTTTGGTGCATCTGTTAAAATGTCATTTGTTTGCATTTTTAGCGATGTCGGGGATCTCTCAATACATTTAACCACAGTAGGCCGAATATATTTGTTTGCACTTAGATTTGTAAGACGCCGTTAACATTCGTTAAGCCATACAGTAACATAGATAGAAGTTTTCGATCTCCTATCTACCCCAGTATGTTTGTAGTTTTTATCCCGACATATTTTTTTTTTTATGAAGAGCTTGCAAGCTGAAAAGGAGAAGGAAATTGTCATGATCTAAAGTTCCTAATAGTCTATACGCACCGGAAACACCAAGAATATAGCTATTTATAATAATCCGCCATAGATGAAAATCTCCAGCAGAATCAAATAAAAAATGTAAACAAAGAGCATATTACTGTGAATAACATTGAGAATGCAAATGAAATAAAGATTTTAAAAAATAAAAGAACAATTTGGCCATATAAACACGATTGACCCACTTAAAAAGAAAACCATTCAGCCCAGTGTTAACAATACCTGTCACATTCAATGCTAAGACCGGAGATAGTTCGGATGTATCGGTTACAGTGGGTGGGAATGTACATGTAACACTAGACGGAATACCTGTAAGAGGGAAGGAATTGTTGAAGCATCCATAAGTATCCATAAGTCTTGAAATAGATCCAGATGTTTAAAAGTGGATGATACATGTGTACACGTGTAAGTGTGGTTGAAATACGCGTTTGTGTGGACGAAATTAGTGTACATGAGGATGAAATTAGTGTACATGAGGATGAAATTAGTGTACATGAGGATGAAATTAGTGTACATGAGGATGAAATTAGTGTACATGAGGATGAAATTAGTGTACATGAGGATGAAATTAGTGTACATGAGGATGAAATATGTACACATGAGGATGAAATTAGTGTACATGAGGATGAAATATGTATACATGAGGATGAAATATGTATACATGAGGATGAAATATGTACACATGAGGATGAAATATGTACACATGAGGATGAAATATGTATACATGAGGATGAAATATGTATACATGAGGATGAAATATGTACACATGAGGATGAAATATGTATACATGAGGATGAAATATGTATACATGAGGATGAAAAATGTATACATGAGGATGAAATATGTACACATGATGATGAAATATGTATACATGAGGATGAAATATGTATACATGAGGATGAAAAATGTATACATGAGGATGAAAAATGTGTATATGTGGATGAAAAATGTGTATATGTGGATGAAATATGTATACATGAAGATGAATATGTATACATAAGGATGAAATATATGTTTATGAAGTACATGTGTGCCTAATGGTAAAATAGATGTACATGTGGATAAAATAAGTATATACCTGAATGAAATACATGTGCATGTGGATGAAGTGCTTTCATTTGTACAAATATATATATATATATATATATTAGTATATTTAAATATATAAAGATTATTAACTCTGTCTGGTGCACTTTTTGTACACTCTATTTCTCTCACACCCATTCTCGAATGAAGTTCAAACTTTACACAATTATTTGTTGTACCCGACAAAACATTTAATCAATTTAAAAAAAATTAAACAGTTAGTTACTTATTGGTAATTATTAACATTTTGTTTTATACCGAAAAAGAGAAACAAATGCTACTTATTGTGGAAAGTGGCTGTGTATGTGTTGTTTCCCTTAAAACGTTTTTTATACGTTTTCAAATCCTACTTCCCTCACTCGGAAAAGTTTAAAATTTGCATATATAACTATTTGCAGTCGATAACAAAACATGAGAAAATTAACTATTTACTTAATCAAATTAGTGGTTAATATATATTTTTGTTTTATATAAAAAAGAGAGCCTATTTCTGCATCATTGATAAAAACTGTAAGGATTTTTAGGGTTGTTTCCCTTAGATAGGCTTTGTTTTGATAAAAGATTATAATTATATACGAGTATAAGTGAGCAAAATGCAAAATTGTAAATATAAAGCAAATGTAGACCTCTTTGAAATAAATGTATATGTAGTTAAAATGCATGCTTATGTGGAAGACATTCAAGTAAATTTGGATAAATAAATGAAATGCATGTAGAAAACCCACAGCTTAGTCATTGATAAGCATGCATGACTAGATTGACGTAAAAATTTGAACTAACGTCTATAATAGATAAGATATATTGAAGTACATCGTTTATTGGCGAAATACCTGTATACTTAGGCAAAATACCTATGTAAGGGTGAACAATTAAATGGGGGTGCAATACATTATAGATGTTTTTTATACACGTAAGCGTGGGTGAAATACCTATTTATGAGGATTAAATACATGTATAAATGGACAACATGCAGCTATATCTGGGTGAAATGACTAAATATGTTGGTGAAATACTTGTAGATCTATTTGAAAGATCCAAAGGAACGCTTCGCATTACATTTGGCACCAGCTCAGTTGCTATTTCCAACACCTAGACGGCTACACTCCAGATTTATCCTCGAGGTTGTCTCTTGAAGCCTCAGTACCACAAGGCAGCGGGGGTCTGTAGTCAGAGTAGCCCTCTCCTAGATGAATTGCCTTACTATGCTGCCGAGCTTCATCTGCCTGAAGCTCCTGGTTTTTTGTGGCGCCAGGTATCCGCCTTTACCCCTTCACCTGTTAGTTTCGCCAAGCTTAATATCTAAGCCACGCGAGCAGGCCAGGTGCTGGACTTACTTGTCAGAAGCTATCTGAGACGCATGCCATTTAGGAAAACCTGTATCATTGATAGCTTAACTGTATCAAAAGAAAAAAAAAACAAGTTTGTCTTTTTTTGTCTTGATCGTGTAAGTAGCAATTTGAAATGTAGATATGTTTAGAAGACTGCTTTATAGATAGTCACATCTGGTGCGTGCCAGTGCTAGCAATGTGGCCTCTTGATGGCCTTCTGACTCTAAAACGTAATGAATAGTAAATCAAACCTTATCAAAGGATTTAGTATTTAAGCAGTGTAGAGCAGTGATGCCCAAAATACGGCCCGCGGGCCAGCTCCGGCCCGCGCTGTGCTTCCATCCGGCCCACCGAAACCTCGGCACAAGATGTGGACAATCCCCCCCCCCCCCCCCCAAAAAAAAAAAAAAAGATGTATCTACCTACGTTAGAGCCCTCGCTTTTTTTCTAATGGATTACTACCAAGGCTTTTAACATTTGTGCGTTCATGAGATAGGACTATACAATCTACAAGGCAAGGTGGACGTGTCTTTACGTTTTTGTAGAACATGATACCATTGCTAGCCAACATGTTTGTTTTTATAAAGAAAGTCTGAGGCTGTTTCAAAAAACAAAATTAAAATATAAACAGAACTTACGCCTTTTTTTTTTCAAGTGTAGAGGGAAAACTCAAATCTCCCAATAATTCAATGTAAGTACTAGCTTCTCGGGTTTGAGATAAAATAGTTTCAGGTCAATTTCATTAAGTTTTTGCATCTTTTCCAATCATGTGGCCCGCGACACTGGTGTTGGAAAATAAAATGGCCCGCAGATTGAATTGTGTTGGGTATCACTGGTGTAGAGTGATCTCAGAAAAAGAATGAAGAGAGGGGAGATAACATTAAGCTTTGAGCAGGATTAGCATCAGCACATTACGGTTATTCCCTTCTCCAGCCAAATCAAAATCAACTATATATATATTCATATTCAATGAATGATAAGCCAACAGCCATAAGAGAAGCAACAAATGAAATATACTTTTTAAATAGGTTATCTAGGGGCAAGAACTGTGTTTTCATAGCCATATATATCAAGATTTATTTCCCTTAAACTTCTTAATGAACACATTTTTTTTTTTTATTGATTCATATTTTGTTAGGAGAAATGAATAATCGCGAAAAGTTTCAACTTGATCAGAGAATGGGAGGTGAAAGAAATAACATGTACACAAGTCGTACCAGAAAGACGAGTGAGTTTATATAAAGTTTGTAAAAATACTGGATTGTCAGCATTCATTTCTTACAAATTGATTGCAAAGACGAATGTATTTTCTAATACAAAATATTAATTTTGTGTTATGCGTGACTGAGCCAAAGGTAATCCGTTTCGCCCCGCAATTGTTAGCACTAAGGGTCAGGTCAAAATGGGTCAATGTATTTATAGATGAAAAGCGAACACATTTCAACCGAAGTGACTTTCTTACCTGTGATACTGTTCGTCTCCCACTTGTTATAAATCCACAATATTAAGATTACACATAGTACAGCAGTGAAAAGGTATAACCTAGTTATCTGCCCTTGTTTCATGTTACCTGTGGAAACCAAAAAAAAAAGGAAAATAAATTAAAATAAAAACATGGAACAGATTCAATTAACTTTATTCTGAAAATGAAATCCATCCGAGATCTTGTACTGAAATCTGATAGGTCTAAATAAATCACAAAGATTGATAGAATTACTAAAGTAGCAGGGGCGGACTGGGTATCGAAATCGACCCGGACCACAAATTGCATACAGAATGTTAATTATGGTCATCCATTCGTACCTGTCCACATACGTGACATATCTTATTAAGTCGAGGACTGAAAATGCATTCGTGGGTTTATATGACTGTTTGAATTTCTACATAAACTCAGACTGGTACACTATATGTAATCTTTATGTATTGCTAATGAGCTCATACTGGTACACTATATGCAATGTATTTCTACATGAACTCAGGCAGGTACACTATGTAATATATTTCTACATGAACTCAGGCAGGTACACTATGTAATATATTTCTACATGAACTCAGGCAGGTATACTATGTAATGTATTTCTACATGTACTCAGGCAGGTATACTATGTAATGTATTTCTACATGAACTCAGGCAGGTATACTATGTAATGTATTTCTACATGTACTCAGGCAGGTACACAATGTAATGTATTTCTACATGAACTCAGGCAGGTATACTATGTAATGTATTTCTACATGAACTCAGGCAGGTATACTATGTAATGTATTTCTACATGTACTCAGGCAGGTATACTATGTAATGTATTTCTACATGAACTCAGGCAGGTATACTATGTAATGTATTTCTACATGTACTCAGGCAGGTACACAATGTAATGTATTTCTACATGAACTCAGGCAGGTATACTATGTAATGTATTTCTACATGAACTCAGGCAGGTATACTATGTATAATCTCTGTGATGGCTACAGGTGCATTGAAACGCTTGAATGATCGTCTATGTTCGTTGAAAAACGAATTCTGTATGACATTACCAAATAGAATTATGAATTGTTAGTAAATCGCGATGTACCAGTACGTATAAGGGGTTAAAGCTAACCCGAAACACTGTATACGGATACAAAGTATTCCATTATTTTGAAAAATATCTTATGCTAGTAATTAACTGCTAGTAGTGCACTATAAAGTCTGTTAAAGATATTTAATAAATGGTGATGGGTCAATCACGAATCTACGCGCGCCCATCTTTAGAGACAATCTTCTAAACTCTTTAACGCATGAAGATTTTAAGCATCCTTTTCGACGTCGGTCCCATCTTATCTTATAATTTACAGACCTTACTTTGAAAGAAGATAACTACGGCATTATGAAATATGGAGCTCTTGTACGAATTTTTCCCCACAGTATGGAATAAGAAATGTGACTTTAACTTTGTGTCTTTCTGAGTATTTTATTATGTTTGTTTTTCTATCTGAAGATAATGGTTCAGTGTTTTATGTATTATTGCTACAATACTTTTTTATTCTAATATAATGAAAAGTTTTTAAATTAAGTGATCTACTTGTGAATATTCGTTTGTTATAAAGCTCATTGATCTATTTGGCATCTGTTCTGGTATATGTTTTCTTCAGTTGAGTGGTACCCAGGTGTTCATATTCTAATATTGACCTTACTAAGTTTAAAAACTTTTAGTTTTATATTCTTGTTTGGTTTATAATATATTCTTATAATAAATTCTAATGCTTTATTGGATTTTTATAAATAATTTCATAAGTATGAGAGTTCCATGAATAAAAAAAAATTTTTAGTTGTTTTTTTCGTTACTTTAAATAGCGCGTACCGGATAGCCGGCCATTTCCCAATATAACCATACAGCTATCCCGCCCTGATTAAAAGATTGCAATTAAAACAAAAACATGTATGGTACAAATCTGAAACAATACGAGTTCTCTTCCCTTTATAATAATAATAATGATGTAGAATAGAACGAATGTTACTTACTGTCAAGTTCCTCAACCTAAAATTAAATTGATCCTTTTTTTTTTATTGTGGTTGTGGTTTTTAAGTAAGAATAGGTCATCTTTTGATTACATTTCTTTTAAACCCATACTCTGCATCACCGCTATAGTAGATCTAATCCCTAAATGACAATAAATTGATCCCAAACACAAACTGTTTGTTTTCCCTTACGTCATATTTATGTCCTAGTGTTTGTCACTGCCACGGAATAAACACGCTCAACACGCGATCAACAGAGCTGCTTTTGAAAGAGTTTTATGTTTATTTACAATCAAACGACCTACGTGAGGTCACGTGAGCTTTATTATGGTTTAATCACGCCATTTCTATTCGTTCCCCCCTCCCCCCAAGCCAAGCAATTTGTATTCGCCCCCCGCCTCATATTGTACTTTTGTATTGCAATAAAAACCTGGCAGGTGAGAAATGCAGACAATACGATGAGAGAGAAGCTAGCGACATTATTGGCTAGTAAATGACACAGCGCTATCTGTTGATCGAGCAAGCTGTGCATGCCCCTGGAACATGAGTTAGATGAAAAGGTCCCCCAACACAACTCTGCCTTTCCTTGAAGATCGTTTCATAAATATTTGACATGTACGGTGCATATAGTAATTGGAGTTTAGCATTGGAAAGAGTACACCATTGCCTAGAATACGGCGTTGCCTAGACTACAGTACACCATTGCCTAGAGTTTAGCGTTGCCTAGACTAGAGTGCAGCATTGTCTAGAGTTCAGCTTTGCCTAGAAAGCAGTTTGGCATTTACGGATGTAACCGTACGGGACACGCCACCTCAATTTTTTTTTCGATTTAGTAGTGTTTAGAAAAGGAAGGATCAAAAAAAAATTATTGGATTAAATTAATCACATTCAAAATTAGTCATGCCCCGTAAATCTTGCTTCACCAAATCTCCGCCCGAATTCCTAAAGCCAACCCACAAACCAGGCCCTAGAAAAATCTAAAAATAAATCTCATCAGCGTATATACATACACAAGGAAACGAGTTAGAGCTAAGCAGTGAGATTGAAGAACTATGCATTTTAACAGTTACCCCGGGGGTCTAAAACAATGCTGTTTTCACAATTAACACATGCTATGATTAAAGCTGTCTTCACAGCTGACGCGTGCAATGAATGAACCTCTCTCACAGTGAACACATGGCCTAAATTAAAACTGACGTCACAGATAACACGTGAACCTGAAAGAAAAATGTCTTCACAATCCACACATACCCTAAATACAATTTTCTTCATAATGAATGCATGATCTGAAATAAAGCTGTTTTCAGTTTACACACGCAAAAAACATATTTCTCGTCACAGATAACATGAAAAGAATGTGTATCTCTCTTCGCTGTCAAACACCTTGCCTGAACTAAAGCTGTCCTCACGGGTAACACAGAGTCTGAATTAAAACGGACTACAGGTCAGCCCAAATAAAGCGGCTTCAAGTTATCACCAGGTCTGACATGGGACAATGTTATCAGTTCTATCATTAATCACGGTGTCCTACGTCTGCTAGATGTATGTGCTAGCAGTACAGGTACGCTTAACACTTTATGTTTCCATTAATTGCACGAAGGGACATAACTCGAGGACGGATCATATTGATAGCTATGAAACAATCGTTTTAAATATATTTGAATCCTGAAATAAGACTTCTCTCACAGCACTCTATAATTATGTGCTTCTTCTTGTCAGCGACGATCGAACACTTAAAGAACAGAATTTTCAAATAGACAGAGGGACATTTATGTTCTGGTGTGCACACAATTGGTTAGTAGCACACAATGTCAGTCGCACATACCTTTGAAAATCATAGAAAAGATACGCTCCCGTAAGCAACGGTATTATTAGAGTCAGGGGTCGTTCGTAAATGACGTCACGCAAAAAAGGACCTTTTTTGACCCCCTCCCCCCTTGTCACAAAGTATCACAAATTCTCAGACCCCCCCCCTTCCCCCCTCTTCGTAACGTTACAAAATAAAAAAAAAATATTCATTTTAAATCTTTTTATTTCTCGTCAATTTTTTTCCCAAAGAGGTTTCATGTGCTCATCGATAGTATACACTGGAAGATTTTCTTCTTCTGCTTGAGGAGCTGACTCGACAATGAATTGTCTTCAATGAGATCTTCATCTCTCCATTCCAGACTCCCCTCACCTGCGTTTCCCAAAACTACAAGGACTTCGTTGTCTTTTTTTTTTAAATAATTCTTTCGGCTTTCTGTGCTCGTGTTTTGTTGGATGCTGGGATGTGAACTTTCTGTGCTCGTGTTTTGTTGGATGCTGGGATGTGAACTTTCTGTGCTCGTGTCTTGTTGGAGGGTGGGATGTGAACTTTCTGTGCTCGTGTCTTGTTGGAGGGTGGGATGTGAACTTTCTGTGCTCGTGTCTTGTTGGAGGGTGGGATGTGAACTTTCTGTGCTCGTGTTTTGTTGGAGGGTGGGATGTGAACTTTCTGTACTCGTGTCTTGTTGGAGGGTGGGATGTGAACTTTCTGTGCTCGTGTTTTGTTGGATGCTGGGATGTGAACTTTCTGTGCTCGTGTCTTGTTGGATGGTGGGATGTGAACTTTCTGTGCTCGTGTCTTGTTGGAGGGTGGGATGTGAACTTTTGTGTGCTCGTGTTTTGTTGGATGGTGGGATGTGAACTTTCTGTGCTCGTGTTTTGTTGGATGGTGGGATGTGAACTTTCTGTGCTCGTGTCTTGTTGGATGGTGGGATGTGAACTTTCTGTGCTCGTGTCTTGTTGGATGGTGGGATGTGAACTTTCTGTGCTCGTGTTTTGTTGGAGGTTGGGATGTGAACTTTTTTGTGCTCGTGTTTTGTATGATGGTGGGATGTGAACTTTTTTGTGATTTATCAAAAGTCCTTTACGCGATGTCACAGCTGTTCTTTCGATAAATACATTGAATTGAACTTTTTTCTCCATTTGATGTTTTCAGGCTAGAGATTTGATTTGTCAAAAACCACATTGACGTCGTTGTTTTTCTTGAAATTTAAGATTTAGTATTTTTGAGAAGAACAACGTGAAATTGTCAGTCGGCAGTGCCAACATGATGTTTTCAGTTGAACTCCTCAAACAAGACTGAAATATCTCTATATTTTCAATGCTTTTTATTTGAGAATAAAACTACCAGAGAAGTTCATGTTGAAATGAGTACCTAAAAAATGTTATTATTTTTCGAAGATTTTTGAAGATTAAAAAAAATGTTTTATTTGTGTTTTTTTCTGAATTTTAAATTTATGACGTCACAAAATCGATAAACCCCCCCCCCTTCCCCCTTGTCACAAAGTGTCACATTTTCTCAAACCCCCCCCCCCCCTCATCCCCCCCCCCACCCCAGAGCGTGACGTCATTTACGAACGACCCCTCAGTAGTTGCAAAGGTTTTAGAAGTCAATACCCTGGCTGGTAAAAAAGAAAGAACTCCTCAATATTGTGAAGAGACGAAAGCTAAGCTGGTTTAGTCTTATTGTAAGACAGGACTCACTACCAGAAGTCATTCTTCAAGGTTCAGTGGTCGGAGCACGAAAAAATGGTCGTCCAAAGAAAAGCTGGCTTGATAACTTAAGATAATGGTTGCCTGAGCTAGCCAGGAAAACCAGTGACTTGGCAGAATTTAAGTCATTGGTTAACATGCATGACATAATCATCTTTTTTGAAGTAACGTCTGTATTATATAAGATAAGAATGGACCGGCCTCTCTCTTGTTATCCTATTGGGAACAGTTGCTGGCTGGGATCAGTGGAGGGACTTGGCTACGCGATCTGTCGCAGCACCACAAAGACGAAAGTTAAGAGACAGGTAATGAGTAGCAAAGGATGGCTGCCTGATCGTGTGTTATGCGCTCTGGGTTGTCAATCGATGGTCCGGGGTTCGAAACCTTGCCATTGCCATCCACCGGCGTACTGCGTGGGTCTTGGGCTGGGATGTAATCATGCTCAAATATGTAGGAACATTCAAAACATGTAAAACCAAAATATATAAGCCATACCTGGGTCCTCACATCCACATAAAATTCTCAACATCTTCCTTGATCTTTAGACTTCACTCCCACTCTTTAGATAATGACACAAACTTAAGACTTCGTCAACTTAATCCCCACACGTTAGTAACGGAATACATTTTAAACACTCTTTTAATTTATTAAAATATACAAGTACTATAAGGTCGAATAAAAACGCACATACACATGAAATTTGAATCCAACATCTGTCTCTACCAGGCAAGTCCACACGTTCAAATACATATTGATTTCAACATAAACACTCTAAAATTGGTTTTATCACGTAACGAAAAAACAAAACAAACAAGATTACAAAAGACTTTGTGTTTTCAAACAAAATCAGTTCAAAGTAGTTCAAAGCTTGGGGGAAAATTCCACCGTTTGAAAGCTCGCGAAACGGATCGAATGAATTTATTTGTAAGATCCTTTTGTATAATGTTTTAACTTGATAAGTATTTAACTATGAATTTCTAGGACCATACTGCATTGCAAATGAAACCGATTTTTTTCCCTAGAAAATAAAAGACACCATCAACCCTCGTCAGGAAAATGCGCCCTACAGCTTAAGAAAAGCTTATAGAAGATTCTATGAAGAAGGTATATAAAGAGGTGAGAAGCTTAGTGAAGGAGCCAGAATCGAAACTGATTTGGTTAGAGAATTAGGTTTAGATGTCGCTAGTTTAAAGTAAAGTAGGTTGGTTTATTGATCTTTATTGTTGTGTCCTGTATCTATTTTGTACATGATCTGTATGTATATTGTTTCAGGTTTGAATTTGAAGACATTAAACTCCAGAAAAAGACATCAACACTTTGTCATTTTATTGCATCAATGTAGCGTTTGAACTAAAATTACGGGACTTCCGAATCCGCATATGTCAGATCATGGATGTAGCCAGGATTTTTTTTCGGGGAGGGATTTTCTTTTTATTGAAGAGGGAGGATTTTAATCTTTTAACTCCCCCCTGGAGGGGCATTTTAAACTCAAAATTTTCCTAGGCTGTGTTGTGGCAAGTGATGGTTTAACATCAAAATCTCACCTAGAGTAAACAAAATTAAACCAAAATACCAGTCACAAAATTCCCCACTGAAAGAGGCTCTAACCAAGGCAAAAGACAGAGAGGAATGGAGAAAGACGGTCGACAAATCTTGTGTGGTGTCCCAACAAAGCAAGAGACTAATGTAGGGCCGCATTAAAAAACAATTTGGAAACGGGATCTGCATGTGTATATATATATATATATATATATATATATATATATATATATATATATATATATATATCATGGGCTAGCCGGGGGGGGGGGTCTTGGGGGTTCAAACCCCCCCCCCCCCCGAAATGAAATCCCCCCCCCCTCCACAAGGGGGGGGGAACGGAATTAAGTGACTGTTTTTTGCTTTCATTTTGTTTATTTTAGGTGAGATTTTAATACTAAATCATCACTTACCACAGCACAGCCGAGGGGGTTTTGAGTTAAAAACCCTGTACCAGGGGGTTTTGAGTTTAAACCCCCTGACCAGGGTGTTTTGAGTTTAAAACCCTGACCAGGGTGTTTTGAGATTAAAAAAAAACCTATCAGGGGGTTTTGAGATACAAATCCCTCTACCAGGGGGTTTTGAGTTTAAAACCCCCTACCAGGGGCTTTGAGTTTAAAGCCCGCTACAGGGGGTTTTTGAGTTTTAAACCCCCTACCAGAGGTTTTTGCAGTTAAATCCCCCTCTTCTATAAAACAAAACAAAAAAAAATGCAAACAACAATCCCCAAATTCCAACAGCACAGTTAAGGAAGATTTTGATTTTAAAACCCCCTCCAAAATTTACGATAAACCCCCTCTTCAATATAAAAAAAGCAAATTACACATTCAAAATTTTATGAGCGTATCCAAAGGGGTTTTGAGTTTAACCCCCCCCCCCTCCAGTTGGGGTTTGAAGCTAAAAAGTACCTCTTCAATATAAAAAAAAAAGCAAATTACACACTATAAAATCTATGAGCGTAGTCAAAGGGGTTTTGAGTTTAAATCCCCTCCTTCAGATGGATTTTTCTTTAAAGTTTAAAACCCCTCCAGATGGTTTTGAGTTTAAAATCCCCCTACAGAGCGTTTAGAGTTGAAAACCTCTCTCTTCAATATTATTTTATAGCAAACTACAGTCCCCAAATTCTATGATCGTAGCTAAATGGGGTTTGAATTAAAAAAAAAAAAAATACAGAGATTTTTTAGTTTCAAACTCCTCAACAGATGATTTGACGAAAAAACATTCCTTTTCGATATAAAATCTAAAGCGAAATACAGGCATGTAATTCCAAGAGCGTAGTCAAGAAAGGTTACAGATTCCTACCAGGGGCTTGGGCTCCATTAATAAAGTGTGAATAATCTTCTGCCGAAATTGAAAAACACTAATTAAATGTGGCTCAACAAAGATGGCTAAGACAGATTTTAGGAGTCAGTCATAGAGATCGGGTCTAAATCAAAGAAATCATATGCCGAACTGGGAGTCGAATCCTTAGTAAGGTACTGACAGAGCGTCGCATGAGGTTTTGCGGGACATATTCTCCAACAAAATGAATTACGCAAAATAATTGTTGCGGAAACATCTTGCCGGAAAATGCGCCGAACGGCGCGAGAGGGTCTAAGTCAGTAAGAATAGCACATTATGTTTTTGAAATAAAACTTTTTTCATAGCAAGATACGCCCATGATATATATATATATGTGTTTGTATGTGTGTGTGTACTTACAACTTAAAAAAAAACTATGTAGAATCTACAGATATATAATTCTCTTCTTTTGTCGAGAAGCAAGAAGTAAAGGAAAGATCACTCTCTTATTTCTGCGGATAGTCACCCCACGAGAACACAAGAGTACGGATGGCTGCTTCGCGCTGGACTGTCGTTTAAATTTATCCAACCCTGCCCGCTCCCCATCCCCCTTTGTCCTGCGGGAGGTTTGGACTAGGAAGTAAACTATCTTCAACTCTGAAGGAACATCCGAAACATTGTAAAACATTTTACAAACAAACATTTTACAAACACTAAATAGCAGCGCCGGACTTAACCACTTTGACCAAGAAGTCATGGAAAGAGATTAAGTAATCTACTCTGTATATATATGTAAATAGCAGGGCCGGACTTAACAATTGTGGGGCCCTATGCGAAACGGATTTCGCGAGGCCAAGTTTGGGTAGGGAAGCGGATAATAAGTGAAATTTAAGAGTTTGTAATAGAAAATAAATTCGTCTATGCAGTGTATTCATTCTTTACTACGTACAGAATTACTTTACCAGCCTTGCGTGTAGCAAAGTCATAGAGTATATTATAATAATTCTGTTTCCTACATAGATCACGCTCAATAGCAAGAATTACGAAATGTTTTAATCTATCTTTGAGAATTGTTGACCTCAAGTAATTCTTCATTAGTTTGAGGCGCGAGAAGCTTCTTTCACCAGATTACACAATTGTGGCTGATGCATAATTACGCGCGTGGGATTGACGTATTCCATATTGAATGACACCCCGAAATGACAATTTTTGTCAATATATTTCCGTATATTTTAAGGACTTTTTCGTATATTTTGTAATTTCGGGAAATTTCCAGGAGCTCCTGGTAAATCAACAGGAGGGCGAGCGAAATCTGTTTAAATATAATATGGTTTAATTTAATAATTAGCGCGGGTCCTGTGAAAGTGCGGGTCCTTTGAAAGTGCGAGTCCCAATGCCGTCGCATAGGTTGCAGTGGCCTAAGACCGGCCCTGCAAAATTGAGGCGTATGCTACGCCGCCGGTCGACTAGTGTATGTATAAATTACCTTTATATTGAGCAATACATTTGCATTTCATTTCTAAACTCCCAATTAAAATTACAACACGAGTTAGCAATTTGTAAAGCTAATTTTGCTAGTAATTTTTTAATGTTCTTATTGTCTTTTACATCACATTTCACCACAAATGTACAGTTGTACTAAATGTGAGGTATTTAACTGTTTACACCCTTGCATTATGTTCTGTAACTGCGAAACAAGCTTACAAGTTGTTATCCTCGTGACTGCTTTCAATTTACAGCCAGTCAGCATCGATCTTACACTTGTTTATTTTCAAACCAGACAATGTTTGTTCATAGATGTCTGTGACCCAAATAATGGGGGGGGGGGGGGGGTTCAGTAGCAAAGTTTTTAAAACTGTTGAAATGCAGCTTCTGGCAAAGTCCCATAAAACTCTCTCAGAAGAACTGACTTGAACTTCTCTTTCAGGTTATAATTGGCTTAGAGTTGTGTCAGCTTCTGTGCTGACTGGTGAACTGATGTATTTATATCTGGTTTGAAGTTCTTGCCTTGAAATTTATTTTCAAATTTGTACTTTTCAACCATTTCACTAGAAACAGTTACATCTTTTAGAATAGAAAAATAAATTATAAAACCTGTTTTCACTTGCTTGCCTGAAGAAATGGGAAAGCTTTGTATGAAAAGATTTAGCATTATTATTATTATATTATCATAGCTTTTATGTAGCGCTACTTTCATGCTTATAGCACGCTCAGAGCGCTTTTGGTCCAATCTCATTTGTGGACCCGTAGGGGGAGGGGGTATCTAGGAGTTGGTGCCTTTAGGCGCTCAGTAAACACAACTCTGCCCGAGTCGGGTGTCGAACCTCGAGCCCCCTTCTAGGTAGCCAAGCCAAGCTAAGCTCAAGCGCACTTGGCCTCTCGACCACGCTTCCCACCATGCACATACATTTCATGTGCAAACAACTCATTGCAATTGCGTCGATAGCAAACATGAAGTCGGTCTTCCACTCTTCCTTAGAAATATTAGTAACAAAGTCACAGTCAATGTCATTCAAGGAGAATAACAGTAGATTCCATGAGATCTCATACTCTTCTCAATACCTTGCCCATTCTAAGCCAGCGAATACTGTTGCGGTACCAAACATCTGAATGTTTAGTTTCCAAATCTTCAAGTACATTTCGGAACAGTCTGTGGTTAAGACTACTAGCTCTGATAAGTTTGATCACTGAGATAATTGGGTCATGTTTGAATGTTTGAAATTCAATTATACTTAACTTAAACATTCCGGTGTAGAGGTAGTTTATGGTTGAGTTATTGTTCTTTGATTTTATGATCCAACCGAAGGTATTCTCAGTCAAAGCATGGGCACACCACCAGTTGTTACAGTCGCCATCTTGTTCCATGACAAGACTTTCAAAGTAGTTCTTCATAGCATGAATAAATACTTGTGTGAGTGTGCGTCTTTGATAGAATGTTTCCACACAATCTTCGTTTCTTTAAAACATTTTAGAACAACATGTAAAAAAAACAACTGTTTTTTAGCCTTTTCATCATAAGAAGTTTAAGTAATTTATATAGATATTGCAAGTTATTTATTTGAAATATATATGCACTTTTTTATAAACTGTCTTTGTAACCTTGTTATATTTATAATCTGTGGGCAAACTTTACATTTGTAGGTGTCCGCGGGCCACATAAAACGCTCCGGCGGCCGCATGTGGCCCTCGGTCCTTAATTTGCCCAACCTGGACTAATAGATAGGTAAAGGTGAAGGATGAATAACAGTGCATCACTTATAGATTTTCTATGTAAGTTTTTGTCTGTTTCAAATAGAAACTAAAAAAAAGCAAACAACAAAATACACAACGAGTGCATGACATTTTCATATTTGAAGACAATGACTGACGGAGTGGGGAGACAATGACTGACGGAGTGGGGAGACAATGACTGACGGAGTGGGGAGACAATGACTGACGGAGTGGGGAGACAATGACTGACGGAGTGGGGAGACAATGACTGACGGAGTGGGGAGACAATGACTGACGGAGTGGGGAGACAATGACTGACGGAGTGGGGAGACAATGACTGACGGAGTGGGGAGACACGACCCCCCCAAAAAAGGCACGTTTGGTAACCTTCTTCAACTGACACTACACTCAAACGAAAAAGCCAAGAAACTAAGACAACTTTATAATTAAAGTTTAATTTCATAAAAGGTTATAAAAAAATATCTGGAAATATTATGTAACAAAGTGTGACATGTTCAAAGTGTGTTATTTCGTCATAACAGTTTTAAAAAATGGACAAAAGGCGGCCGCTAGGCACTAGGAAATGGCTGTAGTAGCATCTGTTATGCAGCTTTAAGTTGCTCTTATCCTCTCCATGGGGTTGGTGTGGGGGCTCTAAGGGTGGTGAAACGATTGTCTGGCCAGCAAGTTTCCCGAAAGGTCGCGTTGACCTTCTCATCGTGTTCGATCATTTGCCTTCCAGCGCAGGTCTGGATGACCTCTGTACTTGTGATATCATCGCAACGACCAATGCCCTAAAAGAATACAAGCGAAATATAAAAGTCCTTTTTAAAAAAACAAACAAAAAACCAAAGCTTATCTAAAGGGGAAGAACTCCGTCCTTAAAACTATGTCTATCAATAATGCACAAGTTATCTCACTTATTCCATATCAAACATAATAATTAATTGCCAATTTTCAGTTGACTAATTGAGTATTTTTGTTTACTGATTCATGTTTTGTTAGGTGCAATCAATAATTGTTGAAAGTATCAACTTGATCGGAGAATGCATGAGGGAGAAATAGCGATAACAATTATTTAAGGAGACTAAACCCAACTAATTTAGCCATATCTGTGAATACTGAATACTTTTTACCAAACAGACAGACAGACAGAGTGAGTTGATATAAGCTTTGTAAAAAAAAAAAAAGAAATAATGCCTTTAGAAATTATTGTGAGATCAAACAATACGAGACAGGAAAATATTTAGTACAGGGATGCCCTATTTTATTCAGGGCATATGCGGGCAACGACTTGGTGCTATCCGGCCTTCTCAAAACTTCTGCCCACAGAAGATCGGTTCCTTGAACTCGACGATTTTTATTTTATTATTATTATTTTTATTTTATTATTATTATTATTTTTATTTTATTATTATTATTATTTTTATTATATTGTTTGCAGTGACGCAGCCTGAGTTATCAAGGTTAAAAAATTATGAAAACACCACGTTTGGGTGTAGCGGGTTTGGAGCAGGACATTTTGGCGTCAATGTTTTTACATATATGTTCATTTTTAGCGGCGACGTTTGTGTAAAATGTTTGTCCGTTCATCCCGTTTAGATCTCGTCAACTAGAAAAGATAGGAGAAATCCGACATCATCATATTTTAGACCATTTAAATTTCTAATGTAACGGCTACTTTTTTTCTTTTCTGAAAGCGAAAAATCTAATTTTTTAAAATCACTTATGCAAGCAGTTTTTCCATAAAAATACACCACTTTTACAACTATTCACTATTAATAGTAACAAATACGAGTAGCTCTTCAAGAGGGGGAACATATATATCTGCAATATTTTTCACACATTTATGCAAATGGTTTTAGTTGTTGTTGTTTTTTTTCCAAAATATTTTTTACATTTGTATTGCTAAGTTGATTAAGTTCTGTCATAATAACTACTACATTTACACAAAAAATCTATTTAGTATGCATATAAGTTGGACACAATTTAAAACAACAATTAATAAGTAGTTTTTCATATTATCTTGTGAACTGCAGGGTCTCACAATTATCATTAAACACTTATCTAAAGGACAATTTTTAATTTTTGTTTTACGGAAAGGTTTTTTTCTTGAGGATTTGAAGAGATTGACCCTTTACAAAACAACTAGATTAATTAGATAAATATTCATTATAAGACTTCAGTTAGGTCAGGTTTACATCTAACTTCACATTTACTTTCACCTATTCTTTGGTCTGCTGGACCGCTGGGGCACCACACAAGATATGTCAACCTTCTTTCTCCATTCTTCTCTGTCATTTGTCTTTCATAGAATTTCATTCTGATGTTCTTTCTAAAAAAATATTGAAACCTGCCTTTTTGCCTGCCTGGGTGGACCACTTCGGGGGCCGAGTTTGAGTTTGTGTTTCACACAAACTGTCTTTGTAACCATGCATTTTATTTTATTTTTTTTAAAGCTACATATCTATGTTTTGTATGCGTTTTTGATCAAACATATTTTTATGCAACGAAAAAATGTTTTATTTTTGTCCCTAAGACTTAGGATTTCAGTTTGTTGTGTAATTATTGTTACGTCACTTTGCATCCACGTGTGTGTGTGTCGGCTTTAATATTGTTCAACATCGATTTTTTTTTTGGTTCAATCAAAATAAAAAGATGTACTTACTTTATGTTATCTTCTACTATATACAAAGCAAGTGATAGATGTCACCCTGTGCGTTTTTACCTTTATTAAAACCTCTTTTTTTTGGGGGGGGGGGGGTCGGGGGGCGGTAGTGAGGGACTACCCTAATGTAAGAAAAAAAAATTTATTAATAATTTTTTATTATCATCGCTACAACTTCTTGCGCTCAAACAGGCTGTGTCAAAACGGCCGCACAAAAAAAACTACCCAAAATGTATATGGCAATATGTGGACTGCTCTTCTCTAGGCCAGTGATGTACAACTTTCAAGTGGGCTGCTCTAGATCAGCTGGAGCAAGATGGAGACCGCATCACACAAAAAGGTCAAGAGTTCAATGGAGCCTGTATTATTAGTCTTCATTCATCATTATGCATTTTTGGCAGGGAGGGGGTGACACGGTACGGATCCCGGGCAATGCTTTCAGTCTCACCGTGGGTTAAGGTTAGGGTGTAACACTATTGGAAAGCTTCTTAATCGTGCTAAAACCTAAGTGTAAAACAACTGGAAAGTTTCTTAATCACGCTAAATCCTAAGTGTAAAACAACTGGAAAGTTTCTTAATCACGCTAAAACCTAAGTGTAAAACAACTGGAAAGCTTCTTAATCGCGCTAAAACCTAAGTGTAAAACAACTGGAAAGTTTCTTAATCACGCTAAAACCTAAGTGTAAAACAACTGGAAAGTTTCTTAGTCACGCTAAAACCTAAGTGTAAAACAACTGGAAAGTTTCTTAATCACGCTAAAACCTAAGTGTAAAACAACTGGAAAGTTTCTTAGTCACGCTAAAACCTTAGTGTAAAACAACTGGAAAGTTTCTTAATCACGCTAAAACCTAAGTGTAAAACAACTGGAAAGTTTCTTAATCACGCTAAAACCTAAGTGTAAAACAACTGGAAAGTTTCTTAATCACGCTAAAACCTAAGTGTAAAACAACTTTAAAGTTTCTTAATCACGCTAAAACCTAAGTGTAAAACAACTGGAAAGTTTCTTAATCACGCTAAAACCTAAGTGTAAAACAACTGGAAAGTTTCTTAGTCACGCTAAAACCTAAGTGTAAAACAACTGGAAAGTTTCTTAATCACGCTAAAACCTAAGTGTAAAACAACTGGAAAGTTTCTTAATCACGCTAAAACCTAAGTGTAAAACAACTGGAAAGTTTCTTAATCACGCTAAAACCTAAGTGTAAAACAACTTTAAAGTTTCTTAATCACGCTAAAACCTAAGTGTAACCCAACTGGAAAGTTTCTTAATCACGCTAAAACCTAAGTGTAACCCAACTGGAAAGTTTCTTAATCACGCTAAAACCTAAGTGTAAAACAACTGGAAAGTTTCTTAATCACGCTAAAACCTAAGTGTAACCCAACTGGAAAGTTTCTTCTTAGTCACGCTAAAACCTAAGTGTAAAACAACTGGAAAGTTTCTTAATCACGCTAAAACCTAAGTGTAAAACAACTGGAAAGTTTCTTAATCACGCTAAAACCTAAGTGTAACCCAACTGGAAAGTTTCTTAGTCACGCTAAAACCTAAGTGTAAAACAACTGGAAAGTTTCTTAATCACGCTAAAACCTAAGTGTAAAACAACTGGAAAGCTTCTTAATCACGCTAAAACCTAAGTGTAAAACAACTGGAAAGTTTCTTAATCACGCTAAAACCTAAGTGTAAAACAACTGGAAAGTTTCTTAGTCACGCTAAAACCTAAGTGTAAAACAACTGGAAAGTTTCTTAATCACGCTAAAACCTAAGTGTAAAACAACTGGAAAGTTTCTTAGTCACGCTAAAACCTAAGTGTAAAACAACTGGAAAGTTTCTTAATCACGCTAAAACCTAAGTGTAAAACAACTGGAAAGTTTCTTAATCACGCTAAAACCTAAGTGTAAAACAACTGGAAAGTTTCTTAATCACGCTAAAACCTAAGTGTAAAACAACTGGAAAGTTTCTTAATCACGCTAAAACCTAAGTGTAAAACAACTGGAAAGTTTCTTAATCACGCTAAAACCTAAGTGTAAAACAACTGGAAAGTTTCTTAATCACGCTAAAACCTAAGTGTAAAACAACTTTAAAGTTTCTTAATCACGCTAAAACCTAAGTGTAAAACAACTGGAAAGTTTCTTAATCACGCTAAAACCTAAGTGTGACCCAACTGGAATGAATCCCATGTTCCTGGTGTAACGAGTTATAGAACGAGTATAACGTTTGACTTACAGTATTGAAGTACGATCCATAAGGACAAAATACACAAGGGAAGTGCACGTAGTTCTTGGAGCAGATGAAGAAAGCATTGCACAGATCGGGACTGCCAATGTGAAAGGCGTGGTTGAGCTCTCCGTTGTAAGGGTTGTTCTGACAGAGATTGGCGAGTCTCTGGCTTAAACCTGAAATAATCAAAGATAGAGCTACCGTATTTTGTACAAACAATATTAAATATATAAACGCAAAAGACCCACTGACATACTCTCCGGCCGGCCCACAAAGAGAACTATAAAACTGCGTAAACGGTCTTGATAAATATGCCGTCTGAACTCCACTATTTGCGACAATTGCAAGTTTTTTTTATTATATTTAATTTTGTATTTAATTTTCGATATTTCCACAAAAAAGCCGAAGTCTATATTTAAATCAAAAAATACAAATGCTTAAAAACACAAAATAGATTTATAAAAAAAAGAATTAAACATATTTTCTTTCTTTTTCCTTACAATTGGAAATAACTGCGTAAATGCGTGTTTATAAAAACAAATGTTAAATCTACAATTCATTGGTGCGTAGTAACATTGTGGAAACTTTATAAAGTAACCGAATAAAAAAGACATTTTCATTTTTAGCGGCCCCCAAAAAGAGAATAGATAATATTAGTTTTGTGTGGTCTGTTCGTCCGTCCGTCCGTCCCGTTTAGATCTCATAAACTAGAAAAAATATTGAAAATCCTACATCATTATATTTTAGACCATTCAAAGTTCTGATGCAACGGCTACTTTTTTCTTTTCTGAAGGCGAAAAATTTAATTTCGATAATCAACTATGCAAGCAGTTATTTCATAAAAATACACCATTTTTACAACTATTCACTATTAATAGTAACAAACACGGGAGGCTATTTATTTAGGGAGATGTCTATTTACCATATTTTTAACACATTTATGCAAACATACTAACTATTACTTTACAAATAAATGTTTCATTTTCTTTTAAAAGGGAAAAAATCTATTTAGTATGCATATAAGTGGAACCATGGGCGTAGCCAGGATTTTTTTTTTGGGGCGGGGGTGGAGGGTTTGGAGGTTGTTTTTTCTCCCCCCTCCCGGCAAATATATACATATGTGTGTTCGAGTGTGTGTGTGTACATAATTAATCTTTATTAAATTCTGACCCTTCATTCTTTCGAAGACGTTTATAATTGTACCCTGGAATAGGTTCTTCCTGTAGTTAGTGGAAAAATTGTAGATTCCCCGCCCTTGCCAGCATGAGGGTCTGGGGGAGCGCTGTGAGCTCCCCCAGTGTGGCTCGGGTCTGAGCCCCGACGCAAAACACCATTTCCGGTATTGAAAGCCAACAAAATGCATATTCTGAGGTATTTACAGTGCATTATCCTGCTCTTAAAAGTTTCATTTCAAAAACCTAATCTAACTTCTGGCGCATTTCGACACATTGGGCGGCAAGCTGCTTCCACAAAAATCTGTCACTGGCAATGTCTGAAGCCTCTTCCCACCTGCTCTGAGGTCCTCCATAAAAGTGTGGCGCCAAGTTATACTATTAATTCCCTGTTTGCGCTTTCCTCGTAATGGCCTCTATGTCATTGCAACTCTTATGATGCGTAATTCATTTTGTCGGAGAACATGTCCCGCAAACCTTATGCGACGCTCTGTCACAATCTTACTAATGGGTCAACTCCTAGTTCGGTAAAGGATTTTCTTAATTGAGACCCGATCTCTATAAGTATAAATTCGTTTTAGCTATGTTTCATGAGCCACATTTAGTCTTTTTCAATTTCGGTAGATGACTATTCACTGCACTTTATTAATGGAGCCCAGCCACTGGTAGAAATGTGTAACCTCTCTTGACTACGCTCTTGGAATTAGGTGACTGTAGTTTTCTTTAGATTTTATATCGAAAGGGAAAATTTATGGTCAAAATCATCTGTTGGGGTTTTTTAACTAAACATTTTTTTTTAACTAATTCAAATCCCCCTTTAGCTATGCTCATTTTGTGAATTTGTGCTTTAATATAATACATTTTCAACCTCAAAGCTCTCTGTAGGGGATTTTAAACTCAAAACCATCTGGAGGGGGTTTAAACTTTAAAAAAAAAAGCCTCTGGAAGAGACGAGTTTAAACTCAAAACCCCTTAGCTTGGCTACGCTCATAGAATTTTGAGTGTGTAATTTGTTTGTTTTTTAAATTGAATAAGAAATTTTTAGCATTAAACCCTGCTGAAAGGGGGGTTAAACTCAAAACCCCTTTTGCAACGCTCATAGCCTTTTGAGTGTGTAATTTTTTATTTTTTTGTTATATCGAAGAGGTATTTTTTAGCTTCGAATCCCGCTGAAGGGGGGTTTAAACTCAAAACTCCTTTGGCTACACTCATAGAGTTTTGAGTTACGTAATTTGCTTTTTTTTATATTGAAAAGGTTTTTTTTCAGCTTCATAACCCCGATGAAGGGGGGTTTAAACTCAAAACCCTCTTTGGCAACGCTCATAGCATTTTGAGTGCGTAATTTACTTTTTTTTTATTTAATAGGTATTTTTTTTAGCTTCAACCCCCGTTGAAAAAGGGGGGGGGGGTTAAACTAAAAACCCCTTTGGCTGCGCTCTTAGAATTGTGAGTATTTGCTTTTTTTTTTAATTGAAGACGTGGTTTTTGGCGCAAAAAACGGCTGGAAAAAAGGGGGGGGGGATAAACACAAAACACCTCTTGGTTAGGCTCATAGAAACTGGTGACTGATGTATTGATAGTCTTATATTACTGTATTGGTTCAACAAAATGAATCTCTATCGGGAAAAGTGGATAAAGTTTATAGTGGAGGGAGTGGGGTGACTCCCTGAGCTAACCGCACCGGAAGACACCAACCCTAGTGACGCCACTGCTATAGGTAAAACCTAAGGAATTATTTTTTTTACGGAACTGTTGTTTTTTTTTACTTGAGGCTTTGAATAAGAGATTGACCCTTTACAAAACAATTAGATCAATTAGATAATCATTATACAACATCAGTTGGGGCCAAGTTCACATCTAACTGTACATTTACTTTTACCTATCCATAGGTCTTCTGGACTGTTGAGGCACCACACAAGGTCTGTCAACCTTCTTTCTCCATTCTTCTCTGTCATTTGCCTTTGATAGAATATCATTCTGATATTCTTTCTGAAAATATTGAAACCTGCCTTATTACCTGCCTGGGTGGACCACTTCGGGGGCCGATCATACAAACTGTCTTTGTAACTTTGTTTTTCATTGAGAACGGGCTGGGTGTATAAGAAAAAAAAAGTCGAATCCGCGGGTATGTATGTGCGTTTGTGGGACGTTATTAAAATGGGTCTTTCCACTTAAAGTTAACTATTTGAAAAGAAGAAAAAAAAAAAAGGGGGGGGGGATACGGAGAAGGGAGAGAGAGAGAGAAGTGGTACGTTCCAATTCAAAGTAACAGATACTAGAATTCATGGACTAAATAGTATGTTAGTGCGATCACCAACATTTCAGTTCCTTCTCCGCGCAGCTTTTCAGTCCAAAAGGAACTATAATCGCCTATCAACTTTGGTGTCAGCAGCGTCGCAGCTTCTAACAGGCACGGTGAGCTACAAGCTGCCTCAAGGGCACCACCTCCTGATTGTTTTGTTTGATCAAGGTTGACTTCCAAAGCCTTTCGCGTATTTGAGTTTAGTCTAAACGCAGCCGAGGTTTTATTCAGAGTCTTCCTTCCCTAAGATTAATTATCCCCCCTCCTATGTGAAGTTTATAAGATTATTGGTTTACAGATAGTCGCATTGGCCCCTTCTCCAGCACAGGACTTTGTTGTTAATGGAAGACTGCTTCTTTGAACAGAGTCGTCTCTGATCTGTGAATAACTAATTAGACTTACCTCTATTGGCTAACTGAGTGCAACTAGGACTTGGGACATTGTGGGGCCAGTCGCAATCGCTACGGCCAGGGGCAGGGTTGAACATAAGTTGAGATGGGCAATCGCTTAGTGTTGCTTGACCATTAGTACACTGCCAAAATTTGGAACAATCCTCCCTGTATTCAAATTTACCAGTAGGTTGTGGACAGTTAACTGAAACATTTAAAATGTCAAATTAGAAAATAAACGGTGTGAAATAATGTGATAATTGTTTTTGGTTCAAATTCCTAATTTCAGCTCACATTTTCGCACCTAAACTCGTGATTTGCGTATAGAAGAGGCCAACGCCTCCTGTGACAGACTGTCCTGAAGTGGGTGAACTATACAAAGCATCAGGAGACTTATTAAGATAGTAGTCTAGTCTAGTAGTCTAGCGGGATGTTCAACTCCCTACATCGCTTCATGCCTCTAAAACAGGGACAAGCTATAGAAGGCATACCAAAAAGCCGAATAACTTTCACAAAATCTTCAACATTATATATTTTTTTTTCTTCGATATTTTTTGTGGGTTTGTTATTGTTTATTATTATTAAAATACTCTAAGCAACTCATAACGTCATGGAACCCAGAATCTTCTAATTGGGTGGGTGGAACCTGAACACGGATCTCGAAAACGGCTCAATGATTTTCTTAGAAATTTGACTGTTGCTATATATCGTTGGGAAAATAATTGAAAAAAAAAAAGTGACATTGTTTTTTTTAATCTAGCATTCATTACTTCTTAAGAAAAAAAAATCGCTCTTTCAGTTTATAAAGGAAGTATTGTCTTTTCCAACACACAAAAATGTCCGATGATTTTCTTATTTTTTAAATAGTTGTATGTTAATTTTCAGTTTTGAGTTTTTGGAGTTTAGGCACATCGTCACAATTTAGGCCATGTCGTGCCTTTAAGGATCACTCTCCCTTTATATAACAAGGGCTAAATTCTATATAGTTAAATCATTAAAAACAAGGTCTATTCACAGTTAAAATAGTAAAGGTAGTAAAAATGTAATAATTTGGTAAAAATCTTATGTAAATATTATATGTTTACAATTCATAAGTCAGATCTTCGTAGACAATCCCCCCCCCCCCCGGACAAAGCCCAGTACCTTCCCAGGGTCAACATTGTCAAAACATTTTCATTATGTCCTCATTAGAAACGTGTTTTATGCCACGTTAACATTCGTACTTGAAGGAGTGGCTCGTTCAAATGAAACTTAAGTATGATAGCTTACATCCTTGTGGTGGGCGGTTCTGTTGGGCTGTTTGCTGTGCCTGGCTCAGTAGGAAGACAGTTAGGAAAACAGTTAGTTCCTGGATAAAGGCCATGATTGCTGAAGGGAGAGAAGTAACGAAAACAAAAGCAATGAGAAAAGATTAAAAAAAACCTTCAAAATGTTGGAAGTTGATGGTTATTAATGAATAATAATATTTAACTAATAAACCAATAAAGAAAAACAAACAATATCTATCTATCTATCTATCTACCTATCTATCTATATGTATTTATGTGTGTATATATGCACGCACGTATGCATATATGTTTGTCTGTCTGTCTGTATGTATGAAGGCCTATGTATGTGTCTTTCTGTATCTGCTCACACGCAAATATCTATTGCTGTCATTATCTAGTGCGAAAATCATTAATCATGCCAATCTTATAAAGCTTTTTTAAAACTAATATCGCTGATATTTATTCCTTTAAAAAATTTTGAGTATAGTGCCGTAATTCTTCAAAATCTATAACAAAAAATAAATTATTGTGATTGTGGTATTATGACCATGAGCGCAAGCAAAACTGTACCTACTCCCGAACAAACACCCTAAATTGTACAACGTATTAATAAAATTAATTTTTTTTAAAAATTCCTCTAATTAGCTTGCAAATCCATGGGTGGACTGACATTGCCTGGAACGTAGACACGAATTTCGAAAACGACTCAGACGATTTTTTGAAAAAGACCGTCAGTGTATATCTAGCCACACAAGGAAAACCCTGACCCTGACCGTTACAATTTTTCAAAATATAATCCTCTTAAAAATAAAGTTGGTCTATTTTGAACATGCATCAGTTGGATACTTCAGCATGAAAGAGTTAAATTAATAAATAGGAACATTTTGCGCAGCGTCTTATGTAAGATACAAACTTTCCTTTCTTTTTATTTCTATGGAATAATCATTTTTAGCGGCCACCGAAAGGGGAAAAGACGCTATTAGTTTTGTATGAAATGTCTGTCTGTCTGTCCGTCCGTCCCATTTAGATCTCGTAAACTATAAAAGATAGTGAAAATCCGACATCACAATATTTTAGACCATTCAAAGTTCTGATGCAACGGCTACTTTTTTTTCTGAAAGCGAAAAATCTAATTTTTAAAATCACATATGCAAGCAGTTTTTTAAAGAAAAAAAAGCTAATTAGTGTGCATTATAACTTAGACCTAATTTAAAACGGATAGTAATCTTGTAAACTGCATTTTCTAAAATTATTCTGTACAGACAATAACTCCCACAATATTGAGCCTTATGAAATAATTACATGAATTATAAGACTTCAGTTAGGCCAGGAGAGGAGCGGTAGCTGAGCGGTAAAGCACTTTGCTTCCGAACCGGGGGTCCCGGGTTCGAATCCTGGTGAAGACTGGGATTTTCAACTTCGGAAACCTTGGGCGCCTCTGAGTCCACCCAGCTCTAATGGGTACCTGACATTAGTTTGGGAAAAGTAAAGGCGGTTGGTCGTTGTGCTGGCTACATGACACCCTCGTTAACCGTAGGCCACAAAAACAGAAGAACTTTACATCATCTGCGCTATAGACCACAAGGTCTGAAATGGGAACTAGTTGGGCCAGGTTCACATCTAACTTTACATTCACTTACACCTATCCTTTGATCTGCTGGACCGTTGGGGCACTTCACAAGATCTGTCAACCTTCTTTCTCCATTCTTATCTCTCATTTGTCTTTGATATAATTTCATTTGGATGTTCTTTCTGAAAATATTGAAGCCTGTCTGGGTGGACTACTTCAGGGGGCGATTTTAAGTTTGTGTTTCCACACAAACTGTCTTTGTAACCTTGTTTAGTTTTAAAGTAGAAATGGATTTTTTTTTTTTACTTTTTAAAATCTCGATTCCCATATGCCAAGCTTATGGCTTTGAATCCTTGAATCAGGCTAAATATACATTTTGAATGGGCGGACACTTTACACCTAACAATAAGAAACATATGTATGTGCCTGAACTCTGAATATTTCACGATTGGCATAAAATAACGCAGTCGCCTCCCTTAGTCATACATAAACATACATAGGTTACTCTATTGCAACGGCAATACACTTAAATACACCGAACATAGAACAGAAATCCTGCTTTATAATTAATTATATGTTTTATAAGTAATGTAATTAAAGTTGTGCTTCCAGACCTTACGATCTATAAGGCAGATAATGTAAAAGTCATCTGTTTCTGTGGCCCCCGGTGGACGAGGGTGTCATATTGCCAGAAAAAAAGACAAATCGCCATTACTTTTCCCCAACTAACGTCAGGAACCTGTTACAGCTGGTTGGACGCCATAAAGATCCCGGGTTTAAAAAACCCCAGTCTTTACCAGGATTCAAAACCTCGGTTCGGAAAATCAAGCGCTTTATCACTCAGCCACAGCGACTCCGTGAGTTTCATACTATCATAATAATTGTTTAACAGCTGCGCTGAGAATTGACTCGACGATGATAATTGTTTAACAGCTGCGCTGAGAGTTGACTCGACGATGATAATTGTTTAACAGCTGCGCTGAGAGTTGACACGACGATGATAATTGTTTAACAGCTACCCTGAGAGTTGACACGACGATGATAATTGTTTAACAGCTACCCTGAGAGTTGACACGACGATGATAATTGTTTAACAGCTGCGCTGAGAGTTGACACGACGATGATAATTGTTTAACAGCTGCGCTGAGAGTTGATTGCATGTTAAAGGCATTTTTTTCTACAGAAGGGCGCTTCCTTTCATCTAAAGCGTATTAGTGTGACAATATGCTCCTTCGAGGTAAGTAGAGGCTTAAATATCTCCTAGATGATACAAGCACTAGCTCGACTCTCCAATGGCACTACGGAACAAAGATTACTCATAAGAATTTGTCCTAGCCTATGGAATAAGCAGGAGGCGCGGTGGCTGAGCGGTAAAGCGCTTGGCTTCCGAACCCGGGACCGGGGTTCGAATCCTCTTGAAGACTGGAATTTTTAATTTCTGGATCTTCGGGCTCCTCTGAGTCCACCCAGCTCTAATGGGTACCTGACATTAGTTGGGGAAAAGTAAAGGCGGTTGGATACATGACACATGACACCCTTGTTAACCGTAGGCCACAGAAACAGATGACCTTTACATTATCTGCCCTATAGACCACAAGGTCTGAAAGGGGGAACTTTATGGAATAAGCTTCATAATTGTACCATGTAAAGTGTTTTTTTTTTTAAATATATGTTTGTACGTGTAAGTTATATTTTTTAAAGTTTTACTTTTGTTACTGTGATTTAATCTTTTTTTTTTGGTCGATGAGATCAGAAAAAGATAAATAGTCAGAGCTGTTCCTTAAAAGGGCTTGAAAAAAAAGACAAAACCTCATTCTGCTCTTACTGTCATATGGGAGATAATTTGATGGAAACTAGCCTCCAACAGAAACAGATCGAGAAATCTTACAAATATGGAGACACATAATCTAAGACCATATAAAAATCTGCCGTTGAACTGTTGAATTAAGAAAACCACAAATTTATCAACGTTACATGTTGCAAAATATATCAGATGGGTTGCTGACAGCAACAATCCATTATTATATTCATTATTGCGAAATCTATAAAGAAATTATATGGGAAATGGCACTCCAGTATTTGTTGTACATAAAAAGAAAGATATTTCTAACAAACACTATGCGTGGAATTGTCAGCCTACCAATGATTTAAGTCTAAACCCATTGTCCTACAAATACTTATTTAATCAACAGGGCTACAGTAACTAGCATGGGATTAACAAGACACTTTTTAAATGCTAATTTATGAAACTATTTGAGTGGTAAGCATTAAGAAAAAGTCCTACATGACGCTGAAGGAATATTCAAACAGTGGTACAAAGAGATTATAACAAAATCTTGGAAGACAACAGCCACCTGCTCTATCATAACTACGTCTAGTGGTCGCGAAGTGGGCGACTTCTGTTAATCAAGAGTAGATCTAGAACCGAGCGGTATAAAAACTCGTTCGTTCCTTACTCGGTCGGACTATATCAACGCCACTCGTTGATCAGGAAACATGAAAAGGACTAAGATGCCTGTGTGTAATGGCTCAATGAACCCTTTAAGTTGTGTCTTTCTATTTACGTGTATGTTTCTGTTGTGTTGTCCTCGTGAAGAGTCCTTGTAATTAGAACAAACTTCCATAAGGATTATTAATAGAGTCTTAGTCTTAGTTGACGTTAATACATATGTTCAGCCATTGAGGATTACGCATTGTGTTTTGGATATGAATATTTTTTAAAAATAAATTTGCGTTAACTCTTTTATTTCCAGCATTCTAATATTCTAGTATACATGACCTTCTAAAGAACACACATTTTCAAACTGTAAAAAAAAAAGTTAATATAACAACTAGAGATAGTGAGGATGCACTGCACTTAGAAATAAATCACTTGAAAATTTTGACACAATCCACCTACCTGGCGTATGGCAAATTTACAAAGTATAACACTTGACGATGTGGACAAGCTTTGACGGCTCCCTTTTTATGGTGAGTCTTAGTAAGGCCAGGCGCCTCTCCCCTTTCGCCACCCACCTGCTGGACATGTTACATTTACAGGATCGGCGATGTAGACTTAACTGCCGAAAAAAAAAAAAGTCAGGTTGGTATTGGGCAAATGTTTTGTGCTCATAAAAAAAAAATGGAGGGAAAGCTAAGAAATGTCGAAGCGCGCTGGGTGAAGGTCACATAGTTTATGTGTCCCTTACTCGTGCTTGAAATTCTTTCATTTCGGAGACACACTTTCTAATAATTGGTGGTATGATAGGAGATTGCAATGCGCGGGAATTGTTAGCGTCTGTGCACGTGTGGACAAGACTATGGTAGCTAACCAGGAGATGTCCGGACTCAATTAAAAAGTTCATTTAATTTGGGGCAATAGGGATTGGGCAGTTTGAACAATAGTATGGCCTACAATTGGGCTTTGAATGATCATGAACTGCTTTTTTAAAGTTAAATTTTAAAAAAAGAATGACATTGGGTTGACATTGTGACAGCTAGCCTGTTTCACCTCATTAGCACACGCGCAGAGACACTAAAAATCAAAGTACTTGTAAATACAGACTTATTTTCCACAAGAACAGATAGGAAACAGGATTACAACGT
Source organism: Biomphalaria glabrata (assembly GCF_947242115.1). Lineage (NCBI taxonomy): Eukaryota > Metazoa > Mollusca > Gastropoda > Planorbidae > Biomphalaria > Biomphalaria glabrata. Next base: position 35,822,195 of record NC_074719.1, on the reverse strand, counting down.
CAGCTAGGTGACACGATGACCTGCTATATACGGTAAGAAGCAACGTAATACTTTTAGGGCCATATCACAGGGTCTTCAGGGCTTGCAAAGATCTTCCGTCAGGGAACAGCACCAGGAAAAAGAAGGAGATTCAAACAGAGAAAGCGATAGGAAGACAACATAAAAGAATGGAAAAGAGATTCTATCCAACGCAAAAGACAGAGAGGAATAAAGAAACAAGGTCGACAGATCTTGTGTTATGCCCCAACGGTTCAACGGAATAGGCGAAGAGGATTGTATGCATTAGATCTATATAAATCTAGCCCGTACATTAAACTTAACATGAACAATGTGTCTATCTAGGACTTAAAGAAAATAGATTGTCAATAAATTGTTGTCAGCGAGTTAATAAATAAAACAAGTAATATAACACACACACACAAATCTAAGTTATGGACAATCAATATAGTAAACTAAAAACAGCCTAATTTTATTTTTCATAATTTTATAACCATTCTAATTGATATATTAACTATCAAAACACATAAGTGTCAAAATAGAAAGCGATTATTTTCTTTGCATTTTTCAATGTCCCATTTCATTCCATGTACAACTATAGTCTCTGAATACGTTCTCAAGGTTTTATTTGTTTTGCTTTACGAAGGTGATGGTGGTCTATAATTTATCATTCTTTTTGTTTCTTCATTAAGCTGTATTCTAACTGACCCAATAGCTCTAAATGACAATATTTTTAAAAGAGTAAAGGGGGATACAAGTTTTTATGACGCATCCATGGGCGCATCTGAAACAGAAGGGAAACGAAATGGTGCATGGGAAATCAAATGTAACCACCCCTGATCTAGATATAATTTTTTTTCCCTCATAAAATCCAGTGGGTTACCCATGACCCAATGTTTTTTAAGTATAATAGATGCAAACTAGATAACAAATTCATATCAAATACTATACATATTTATAAAATACATACTTTACATACACATTTATAAAGGAAGTTTGTCTTGCATGGAGGGCGGGGGGGGGGGGGCTTATGTAATAAGAAAATTACAATAAATGTGTTATTTCCTCGAACTGCTCTACATGGAAGAATGAGCTTGAACAGTAATTTTTTTTGAATTAATTCAATAACTAATTAACAGATCTTTTGGAAATTTTAATAAAATGTCTAGCCCGAACAGTTTGTGTGCGAAATTTTGCTGGATAGGAGAATGAAGAGTTGTCAACATAAATCAGTTCATTTTTTTTAAACTATCAACATGACATAGAGTGTGAGTTAATAGATTTAATTAGAATTGAAAAAAACAACAATAAAATAAATAACAAGATCTTAGTAAATTCTTTAAACTGGACCAAAATCTTTTATCTTTTATCAGACGCAGCTGATCAAGTTTAATCATCTTGACACGAGACAACAAGATCTTATTTTATGAAAAACAAATGTTACTTCAAAAAAAAAAAAAAAAATTCTGTCCTACGCGTGTTCCTAGGTCACATGACACATGCTAGTGGCTTTTTTTTTATGGTTTAACATAGGCACCACCTACCACGTGCTTTGATCTACTCCTTAAAATTTGTTTTTTTAAATGTCGGATATAGAGTTATGCGATTTAAACACTTAAACCTCGGACAATTTGAAATCTTTTTAAAATTGGTTTCCAAATGGGAGATAAGAGATGGAAGGAAAATCACAGTAATGGGACCTCTTTAAGACCGTACCTTAAATCAAGCTGTTGAAGATTCTCTCCCAATATTCGATGCGTCATATATAAATCTTTGGGCTTTGCCGGTATTCCTCTCCGGGCAGAGGGATAGGTAAAGAACTGGCCTCTGGGTTAAATCCTTCCCTTTGGTCAAGGGTCATAGTAGGGCGCAAGCTCGACCCTTGATGGGCACTCACTGAAATACACTACTTTTGACAGCCTGTGCGCTGACTTTGTTGTCAATGCGAACTGCATAGCAGCACAAATCGTTTAGTGTTCAATGCAGTTAAGTCCAAAGCCTAGATGGCTTGTCGTCTCTTTAAAAAAATCATAACAGTCGTTACTTCTAAGCCTAAGTGTGAGTAAAATGATTTGTATCTTAGTTTATCTTCTTTAAAAAAATGCATTTCACAAACATTCCTTCCAAATTCTGTATTTTATACATTTAATTTATTTCATTATTTCAAATTATTTCATAATCAACTATGTTTTTTTGCTTCACAAAGCTGATAGTAACTCACTCTGTTAAAAAGTTTGAGCACGTTATTTCTCCCACACCTATGATAGGATCAAGCTAAATATTTAAGTAATTATTTATTGTACCTAACAAAACATTAATTAATTTTAAAAATAACCAATTAGTTAATTTTTCATTGGTAATTAATTATTTTCTTTGTTATCGAAAAGGGAAATAGCCTCTACATTATTATGAAATATAGTTTGGAGTGTGGAGCTCTTTCCCTTAGGTCTTTTTTAAAATGATTTTTTTTTACTTTGCTTGTTATTGTGCAAAGTCCGTAAATAAAGTAATCTCAAAACATTCTTCCATATCAATAAGGTGAAACATCAATCAATCAAGGAATCGATCATTTAACCATCTATTAACAAAGCTATTAACACATCGCAGAAAGTTTTACAATTCCCATGCACATGTGTGTTTGTAATTGTGCATTTTTGAGTGTGCAAAGGCTAAAGCCCATAACAAAGACAATTTGAACGTCAGACATTGTTGTGGCAGGGCAGGAGAAGAAGCAATGCGTTTAGAAAAGAGGAGGCGTGCCCAAAAAATTTCAGGCACCATAAACATCTGAAAAGTCAACATTTGCACTTGTTTAAATAACTGTCCCAGAAAATTGGGTCACTTCTGCAGCTTCTCGCCATCAAAAGAAAAGAAGGTTGATTAGCACAGACCAGAAACATGCTAGCACTGGCCTGACATGCAGGTGTTAATCCTCAAACACTTTATGTCGAACAAAAAAAAATGAAAAGAAAAAAATGTTTTGTTTTGTTTTTGTTGCTGGTGGTGTTTTTTTTTTTTTTTTAAACAGTATTTCATAACAAAACAATGAAATCGAATGTCCTATTTTGTTTACAAAGACAGACTAAACGTCAGATATTTATAATAATTGTATTACTATTACAGCGGCGTTCTAAAGATGTTATTCGAGATATTCATTTTATATTTTGTACATTTCAACTATAAAACCTTCTATTTTCATAAGCACTTCGCAGGCACAGTGGTTATTGCGTAGACATGAGGAAGCTAAGGAGGCATGAGCTCTCGAGTTTGAATACAGGTCGTTCATTTTTGTTTTATAAATACATTTAAAAAGCGATCACGGTAAAATTCTACCTTCTTTCTCCCTCCCCCCCCCCCTTTTTTTTTCCCAACTGGCCCAGACAGATGATAGGATCATAGAGTATTGAGAAAGCTAAAAGCATGAAATTGTGTCAGATATGGTCTGGTGGTCTTAGCAGTAAGCAGGTTCCTATAACAACTCTATAGCAAAATATTATTACCAAAATATTATGGTAAGAGATTTTATGGTAGGCTACTTGGTGTAGATGCCAAAAAGTACATGGCTTCAACAATATTGAGTAGTAAAAAGTTCTTGTTTATAAAAACTGATCGAATAAATTCACCACTCTGTACTTCATTCAATGTCATACGGCAGAATGCGTGGCAGAAGCCCCACATAGTTGTATGATAGGCTGATGACGACAAAAAATCTGATATCTAGGGGTCCATTGGTGGTCACTCTTGTTTGCCAACCCCCAACCTCTGCAGACAGTTGTGCATTGCGTACATCAACATTTCCCTTTAAAGGAACAAAAGCAATAAGTATTTAGTTAAACAGAAAGAAAACCAATAAGTATTTAGTTGAACAGAAAGAAAACCAATAAGCATTTAGTCAAACAGAAAGAAAACCAATAAGTATGTAGTTGAACAGAAAGAAAACCAATAAGCATTTAGTTAAACAGAAAGAAATGGGAAGCTTAACAGAAGTAAAAAAAAATGTACTTAAAGAGTAGCTTTAGATTAAGCATTTTAAAGTACAATTAAATATAATTGATAAAGTCATATAGAGTCACTTTTGGATGGCTGCCTGTTCGTTTGGTTTGCGCTCTGAAGTATCATATCGAGGGTCCCAAAGTCGAACACTGCCAGCCGTCTCCCCCCCCCCCCCCCGGGCCGTACTGCGAAAGGTTTGAGCTACAATTTAATAAACTTTAATTCTGAAGGAACATACGAAACATGTAGACCATGGTACATGCCATGTTCCTATTAACCAAAATCGTTCTTAGAAAAGTATTATTTTTCCCGCCTAAAATCATATTCAATTTCAAAATAAGATTTGTTTTCAATCTATAAATAAATCATGACCCCCCAAGCAGAGTCTATATCTACATCCGCATTTAAAAAAAAATATTTTAACGACCTCTCACGGATTTAGTGATGCAGTTGCCAAAGCAACTTTCCAATTGAACTCGTTTTTCAGTTGATGTTTCAACAACGACGCCTCTAGGCGTAGCTGTGTAAAGTCTGCTCACCCTACCTCAACAATGAAGTATCTTTGGCTTGATTAAAGTTTACCTACTAAATAAATCTGACTTCTTTCTAAATAAATTTACACGCCATCGATGAAGATAAAACATCCCTGAATTTGGCCTGATAATGTCACAATGATCTGTAGGCTTACCTGGCATTGCTAAGGAGGAAAAGATGACCGGAAAAAAAAATCGCTTTTTTCATGTATTGACATTTAACTTGAAAATGTCAAAGAAAAAAAAAACGAGTCCCAACCGGTGCGTAGCACGAGCAGACAAATACAAACGTCGACTGGCCAAGTCCAATCTGGCAAGTCAATAATATGTATGATTAAGCGCATCAATGGAAAGTAATTACCTCGCTCAATCTATTAGTCAACTATCCAACATTGCATTATTTCAGCGCACGGCGGAGAAACAAAATCTAGCCAAATGAAAGAAAAAGTCGTCTGCTAGCCAGCTTAGCAAATGTTAAAAAATTGTGCAACCCCCCACTTTTTTTTTTTTTGTGAAGAAAAAAAAAGGGGGGGGGAGGAATAGCTAAAGGGGGGATAGTCCTATTTGTTGACAGTCGCTCGAGGAAATACCTTAATGACCTTTAACCCCCTTTTAGTTAGCCAATATCTTTGCAGCAGATCTATAACAGAGCTTCTTAAATATTTTTAAACTTTGAATATACACAACTGTCAGTCTCTCTTTTTAACTCTTTTTTTTTTTTAAGACTTACCTGTTTACAAGCACGACGTTTTACTTTAGAGGTACAGTTGGCATGGTGCCTAGCTCGTGCAAAACTACATGGACGGACTTACGAGACTACAAGGGTTTTACGACTCTACATGGGACTTTCCAGACTACAAGGCTTTACGACGCTTCACGGGATTTTGTCTACAAGGATTTAATAAAAATAAACAAGGTTACAAAGACAGTTTGTGTGGAAACACAAACTCAAAATCGGCCCCCGAAGTAGTCCACCCAGGCAAGCTTCAATATTTTCAGAAAGAACATACGAATGAAATTATATCAAAGACAAATGACAGATAAGAATGGAGAAAGAAGGTTGACTGATCTTGTGTAGTGCCCCCACGGTCCAGCAAATCAAAGGATAAGTGAAAGTGAATGAAAAGTTAGATGTGAACCTGGCCTAACTATTTCCCCTTTCAGACCTTCTGGTCTATAGGGCAGATGATGTAAAGTTCATCTGTTTTTTGTGGCCTACGGTTAACGAGGGTGTCATGTAGCCAGCATAACGACCAACCGCCTTTACTTTTCCCCAACTAATGTCAGGTACCCATTAGAGCTGGGTGGACTCAGAGGCGCCCAAAGATTCCGAAGTTGAAAATCCCAGTCTTCACCAGGATTCGAACCCAATTCGGAAGCCAAGCGCTTTAACGCTCAGCCACCGCGCCTCCCCTGGCTTAACCGATGTCTTATAATTGATCTAATTGTTTTGAAAAGGCTCAATCTCTTAATCGAAACTATAAGAAAAAACATTTGCGTTAATAAAAAAGGAAAAGAAAATTCAGTTTAAAAGATTACTATTTGTTTTAATTTATGTCTAACTTATAATGCAAACTAAATATATTTTTTCTCTTTAAAAAAATAGTACACATTTTTTTGTGTGTAAATATAGTACTTAGTATAACAGAACTTACATAACTTAACTCTTTCTCTCCGTAATTATTTACCAGATTATGGTGGAATCAACGCTGGTATCGACAGTTAGGAGAGAAAGAGTTAACAATACAAATATAAAAACAACAATTTAACTGTTTGCATAAATGTGTTAAAAATATGGAAGACAATAGTCTCCCCTAATAAAGAGCCTCAAGTGTTTGAATGTTTAATAGTTAATAGTTGTAAAAGTGGTGTATTTTTATTGAAAAACAGCTGCAGTTTGTGATTTAAAAAATTATATATTTTGCTTTCAGAATAGAAAAAAGTAGCCGTTGCATCAGAACTTTGAATGGTCTAAAATATTGTGATGTCGGATTTTCACTATATTTTCTAGTTTACGAGATCTATCTAAACGGGATGGACGGACAGACATTTCACACAAAACTAATAATTTAATATAATATATACCGGTAATAATAATAGTTTTTAAAAAAAGTTTATTAACTATTGGTGATTAATTATTTCGTTTGGTATCTCGAACAAGGGAAAGGTATACGGCGGTATAAGTTGAATTAGTCCCCTTTTATATTTTGTAGAGAGAAAAGTTTGAAACTAGCATTAGATAACTATAAAGCCATCTATTATCATAATCACTTCAACATCTTTAAATTCCCCAAATATAAAAAAAAATATGTTTCTTTTGCTTGTTTAATATCTAACGTTATTTTAAAATCTACATTTATGGTGGTAGAAAAATGAAAATAAGATGTTCTTACTTTAGTGAACAAAAAGCAGGAAAACATGTATTACAATCAACAGTTTAATTAACATGGAGGGAAAAAAAAGAAGAAAGAATGGGAAACCAAATGTTACAATCAAAGTACCGTCACCACCATTGCAATAAACCTGATAAAAGCAGTTCCTTACATCAAAGCCGTCCAAGTCGCTTGTACACTGACTCTAGCTGAAAACTCGGGTTAATGTTAAGAAGTTAATATAAAGTCTGATATGACGTTTAGGATTGTTTAACCTTTTTATTTATACGAAATAACAGTTGTTGTTTTTTTCGCTTTGTTGTCACCCCTGAGGGCTCATGTGAGGAGGCAGGCCACAACTGGTCATTAGTCATGGGCCCAGGTGTAATGAAATGCCTACGCGTCATGCAGTGCCGTTTTTAGAGTTGAAAAGTCCTAAATCTATTTGAGATATGGGGCCCCATATAAGTGCAGATATTGTATGTAAGTACAAACTATTTCTGGCTAAACTGCAGCTTATGTTTCATACATGTAAGTATGGCCCTGGCCCAATGGTTGTTAGGCCATCGTGAGCCCCTAAGTGGTCATGGGCCCGGGTTTATTAAACCCCTACGCGCCATGGATGCTACGTACGCCACTGCACTAGAGATGATTGTGTATTATCTATTTTGGAGTTGTTGTTTTTTTTGGCATTTACTAAAATTTATATTCAATCATAAAAATTAATCGTTTTCTAAATTTTATAATTAATTTTACCATTTATCGTCGGAAAATATAATATTGTAGCCAGTAGCGTCACGGGGGGGGGGGTGTGTGCGGGGGTGCCGTCTGCACTGGGTGGCTACCACGTATTTTCATTACAGTTATCAATAAACGTTTGAATATTAACCCAATATTATTATTATTATTATTGTAATTTAAAGACTTCGTATCATTTTCTAATAAGGACCTTTTAAAATATATACCGTTTTATTGACATATATCAATATCGATTCAAAACTTTTGAAGAAGACATTTCAAAACGATTCCGCTTACGTGATTCTACTCGAATGGTCAAAATTCTCTCAAGTTTTTTTTTTACATCGTTAAGTTGACGACCTTTGTGTGACAAAAACTAAAACGTTCGCGGTAATGATTATTACTAAACTCAAAGATTACCTATATCATGTAACTATATGCAACCCAAACATCCCTCGCCTAATAGTATTGGTCAATGATACCTCCTTTTTTAGTAGACATAATTTAGGCGACCTTAATTTTTTTTTACTAGGAAGAATAGTGCGCGCAGATTCCAAGAAAATACTTTATTATCCGAACGCCCCAGTCCGTTATACTTGAACACTGACATGGGCTCTTCTTACTACGGGAAGAAAAATGCGCCACAGAAAGAATTTATGAAGCTTAGAACGCAGGAAAACGCTTGGCAGAGCTAACAGCACTTACCCAGACATACACCTTGCTGGATGGACAGGGAACCTGATGCCTCTCTAATGCTATCAACAGAAATCAATTTTAGGTTAAATACAAACAAATTAAAAACCATCTAGAAAACACTATTTCTGAAAAGTAAAAGACTTAACGTTTAACGTTTGAGAAACACTGCTCATTAGATGTCTCTCACACTTCAGAAGTTTATATTCGGCCACACCTACCGTTTCTTAATTTAACTTTTTCTCTCCGTAATTATTTTCCTCGTTTCGATAGTATTCTTCAATTTGCTTATTTGTATTTCACAATCCTATTATTATTAGACTTCAATAACTTTTTTGTTTGTTATCAGAACATGTTATATTTATTATTCAATTACAGGATAATGCACAACCATTAAAGTTTATAACTCCAAAATCAATTTAGTTTAAATACAACTTAATGACTAAAAATTAATAATTTTGTGACTTGTCATCACTGATTAAAATTATATAAAAAAACAAACACTATATTTTCAGATTAATAAATTGCTTTATTTTCTTCTGCAAAAAAAAATATATTTAAATCAGTATAAAGTAAAAGATCACATGAATCTCAAATAGATGTTTCTTTTAAAATTGAAATAGATATCTAAAAGCGTTGTAATTGAGAGTCAGAACTGGGATTACATGAAACATAATACACAGACATACAGTGAATTTTCAGTGGATAAAGTAGTTTGGTACTAGAGTGACATCTATTTCAACAAGTTCAGTATTGGTCTGGCATGGGAAAGGTTTAATCCTCAGAATTTCATTACAATTGAATTAATTGAATAGTTCAGAAAAGAGTACCCAGTAATGTGATGTAGAATGTAGATGTATATAAATGGCCATGCGCACAGTATACCCTTACATTTAAGTCTGATAACATGTGAAACACTTAAGTCTGCTTCACTTTACCAGTATAGGACTAAAAAAAAAAATCTACAGCCTTTATGTTTGAGAAAAAACAAAAGAATGGATAGTAACACAAGAGAGTGTTTACAAAAACAACTACCTAAGTTAATAAACTATAAAACACTTCTTAATTACATTCAGAAATTGAGATGTACTGTAGATATGTTTGCATTAAAAATGTGCAAGGATAAAGGCTGGAAATAAAAACAAAAGTAATTGCCCTTCTAGGAACTAAATTTAATATTAATATGCAATACTGTTAGCCACAAATACTCTCTAAAAATTAACTCATCAGTACACTTTTGTATTATCAGATTTAGAAACTTAATTAAATTTTAAAAAATGGCTTAACACACTTTTCTAACAAAATTGTCTAAGCCTCCACTATTTTTAGAATACAATTTTTAATCAATGGACAAAATACACATTTAAAAAAAAAAAAATCTATAACAAGTTAGAATAAAACTATGTTATACTATTCATTTTAAGATACATACTTTGATTTTTAGATCTCAAATATTTTAAATAATTAGTTTCATGTGTATTTGTTTTTAGGCCTACTATGCCAGATCAAATGCATATTTAGTTGAACTTTATTTGGAAATTAAGAAAGTATAAGGATAAATGAGAGGACAGAATGAGTTTGTTGAAAACATATTAATCATTTGTTTTTGTTTTTTTAAATTAATATTTTTTAATTTCATTTAATAAATTTTGAAATTCAACTTTACCAAAACCAATAAAACTAAAGACAAACCCCTAGTTAAATAATAATAGTTCAATATTAATTGATCAATAGACAGATACACCTCAAATAACCAAAGACAATGATGTATCTTTGTTAATGCCTTGGCTATTTTTCAGTCTTTAATTCAGACTTAAGCTAATCAGTTCTAAAATAATCCAGTGTACAATCACACTGCTGTGATGACAATTTTTCTCTTTTGAAAGTAATCTTTCTCTTCCTGCTTATTTTTAACTGATCTTCAGAACAAATTGAATTCAACTTTTAAGTAAACAGAACATTTTCTTTAACTCTTCCTTACGTCAAAACTTTGTATCCATGATCTATAACATCGCACTTCAAAATGAATTGTTCACAGAAAATATAAATACATAAAACATGGCCTCTATTATTAAATTCATTAAACAGCTCTGCCAGTTGTTCCCACAATTCAACCTTGCTGAGTGTATTTATGTGTTTAACAAAATGATGTTATAATAACAAATTCAACTAAGGTGCCAGAACTACGCAACTACCATACAATCATGTGACTTAGTTTCATGAGGGGGGGGAGACAACTTTTGTAAGTTGTTTATCATTTAAGTCCCTTTGAAGATAAAAATAAATAAAAATACAATCTTCTTACACACAAACTATGGCACTCATATAGTAATAAGAATTTAGCATATTAATTATTTACTTATTATATTTACTAATAAGTGGAATTTGGTACAAGATCAATATGAAGAAACCAATCTCTAATGAAAGCCAATTTACAAATGCAATGCTTGAAAATTTGTCACAAATTTTTAAATAAAAAGAGAAACAAAAAGTCATATGATCATGAAATGAATCATTTATGAAGACTTACTTATCAGCTAAGAAAGGGTAACAGAGTCGATATATCATAGTTCTGTTTTTTTTTAAGACATTAATAAATCAAAATGTATAAATGTTAGTACAAAACTAGTTCGTATGGGACTAGTGGCCAGTTTGTAATTTTTTTTCTTTACATAATTTAAAATGCCTACACCTCTTAAAATGCTGCAGCAAGTGTCAGATGACATTATAGGTTGAGAAGGCATGCTGACTAATATGCTCAGATTGAAGATCTGGTTAAAGAATCTATTTAGTCTTTAGAAAGCCAATTTTGATGTTTTGACAATGCTAATGCTACACTAGCCTATAAATAAAAAACACCCCACAAGTAAAAGCATCTTTTATATATGTATTTTAAAGTATATATCCTGTATAATGTATATAAAAAAACAATGTCATAGTGATAGTGTGAGATTATACAGAACAAAAAAACATTTGTGTGTCTTTGTAAACTAAAAATAAAAACAACCAGTGTCACCACCTATATGCATTGGTCAAATGTTAGCAAATATCAAATGTAAAAAAAAAATGTATGTAAATATAACAATGGATTATTAGCATTTCAGTAAACAATATATAGATATAAAAATTAGGAATAAAAACTGAGAAAGAATTATTTGCATTATTCAATGTACATGATCCATTTATTCATTTTCTTGTATAAAAAATAATACAATTGTGACAAAATATGATATTGGATAGCTAGTTAACATTTTTTCTTGACATTTTGATATGGTACTCTAGTAAGAATAGGTATGTTTTAACTAGATAAATGTATCTTTGAATTCATGAGATCAAATATAGCTATATTTTTTCACTTCAGAATGATTTATAACAACAGAGTTTCTTTCACTCAATTTCTTACTTCTTACTCTCGGGAGGATGTAGACATTGGAAAGCCATAATTTTTGTGTTTCACTTCAAATTGTGCAGACAATTTTTTTATTTGTAATCACAGGTTCAATTGTAAGGTAATTTTGTTCCTACAATGTTAAGCTTTTTAATCATAATTGCCGTCACCTCATTTGAATCAAAATTATCATAATTGATATAAAAATTATTGCCTATCTTATTGGTGTAGTGTTACACAATCATAAATAATGTGGTTTAGCCAGAAATAATTAAAATTTTGTAGCAAATGTTTCCTTTTTTTTCATCTTCAGACTGATTTTGCTAAAACAAGTAGGGGAAGGGCAAAAGTGTTAGAAGAAATGAGTTCTATCTTTAGTTTTCATGATATAAAAATCCTTAGTGAAAGACATGTTTTATATATTTAATAAAAGACAAAGTCATCTTCTGATGACCAAATTTAGATATTTTTTATACCCAAGGCATATCTCAAATATAAATCCATATAAGTATTCATTCACCTTTTCAAAATATTTAAAGACATTTTGAAATTTTAATTTCTTTTTTTAGAAACAAAAAAAAGGCAGTAAATTTGTAAACATTTTATCAAAGGCATTGCTTGATGGTTGAAGTCCAAACGTCTCAATGACTACAAACATATCTCATTGGAAATATAAAAAAAAAAATGTATTGCTAAGGTAATATTGGGAATGACCTCCATTCCCCAATGACATTTCACTAATACTAGTTTTATAATCTCTTGTTGAGAGGTACTAGAAGCAATCAACAAAGCTGCTTTAGACTGAATAAACATTTTTTTTTAAAGATTCAGACACTGAAAGTTTTTGATTTTCAGTTCACAGAAACTAGCTCAAGAGGATTAGTTTCTTAGTTTGTACTTCTACCTTTTTTAACAAATGTTGCTTGTCATGTATGATGTATCAGGTTGTCATGGTTTTTTTTTTTCTGGATGACACAAGTCATAGGGTCATGGTCACTTCATTAATTGAATTATCATTTTAGCAATAGGACAAGAATGCTTTCACTTTTAATTGTTATAAGTTGCTCCGTTTCAAAAAGCTTCTCAGTGACTGGCCAATAATTAACTATAAATTCTTTTGAAAAAAAACAACACTATTATTATTTTAAAAAAAATGCTGGCCACAATAGCAAAGGAAATAAATATGAGGACTACAATAGAAACCATTTCTCTGCATGCTTAACTTGATCTGAAAAATGCAAACTAGGTTCTAGTCAGTCAGATATTGTATCTGGTTCCGGAATGAAAGCAAACAGAAGATAAACAATATCTCCACATTTTGGTACAACATTTTGAAGATCATCTGGTAAACAGTCACAGAATGTCTTTTATTATTGCCACTTTGTGCAGCACAAGTAATACTGAGATCAGAATAAAAACATTTTTTTTTCTGTAGCTTACTGAATGTCCTTGACTTTTATGTTGACATATTTCAATGTTACAGAGGCATAAGGGTGAGACGATTCTGAAAAAGAAATACATGTACAATTAAATAATGTGAACATTTAACAAAATCAAGCATGCAAGTGATAAAGATGAATAAATATTCAAGTTTTGGCCAAATACTGAGCATCTAAGATTTCTTTGCATGACAAAGGGTGTAATTACAACAGGGGAAACTTGTGTTTGATAGCCAGCAGAATTAAAAACTTGGCTGCACCTTAACACTACCATTTTGATGTCCACGTATGGTTCGAGATGACCACATCCCTTTTATGAACCATGCGACCTGGGAAAGGATTTTATTCCGTGGCCAGGATGAGGAATCAGCTCTTCACCAACCCTCTCTCTCTGGAGACCCCCCGCAAACAGATGATCATTTAATCACATCTTTTTCATCATGGGACACAGTCCCTTGAGCCAATGACATGAGTTCCTCCTCTCATGCGAGGCCTCCATATGCCTATAAAAAGCCACTGCCCCTGTGGAAGGACCATCACCACCCTTATGGCCTTCATTTGGGAATGAAGCAATGGGTTTCGGGCTGGTTAGCAAGCCTTTCTCACATCCCCACCATGTGCAAGTACACTCGCTAGAGCATACAGTGGTAGCTCACTGGGAGCCATGTTTGCTCTCATTCTTAGCCTTTACACTTCCCCGGGCGGATGTTTCCATCAAAGTGCCATGCTGAGGCGACGAGAGCTGGAATCCTCTGCCTTAACACTACCAAACTGGTGGACCGCTTTTTCTGTAACTTCCAAAATGGCCACTATGCCCATGGACAAAAGGGACAGTCTGTTTCAGGGGCTCAGGGCTGGTAGGGTTAAATGGGAACAGCATAGGAAAATAAGCACTACTTTCAAAACTTCTCATCGCCAGGATTAACTTTCTAGCTTTAACCACTTACTCCATCGATACTGTCCAGAGTTAGCAAGATGTCATCATCACTAAGATCCAAGCTATCGTCAGATTGGTTGACAGAGGTCAGAAGTTGCTCATCAGCCTCGCTTTGTATGCCTGAGGCTCTGGTTCTGAGTAAAGAAGTCAATGGCCTGGTGTAGCTGCCCTGTGATTCCTCATGGACCAACTCGCTCTGTTGCTGGACAAAATTGATAAACACCTGAAAGTAAGGCAATGCATAAAGAAGCTATTTAGTCAAGCTAAACAAAAAATTACACCTCTGACTCATAAACACAAAGGGGCTGAAAAATAGTGTTTTTTTGTGATGCAGTTTAACAAACAAGAAAAAACATACAAAATGCTTTAAAAAAACAACAAAGCTTAAATTCAGTGTACATAATTGTATCAATTTGGATCAGTCATGTCATTAAATTTGTAATAGATCTACACTAACAATAATAAATCTGTGCAATCACAAATATTTTAACCAATTGTTTTTGTTTAGGGCAATTTCATACTTTTAGTTTTCTCAATGTGCTGTGGTCCCATTACTTGTCTCAATCAGTTGGGAAAGGATGGGGGGAAGAAGGAGGTATCTGTGTGAATGTTACTGCGATCGCTTTTTAAATGCATTTAAAAACAAACTTGTTCACTCAGGGCTCAAGGGAACTAGTTCAACTTATACCACCAAATCTGTCAAGCACATTTTCTTTCCTTTGATCAATACTAGACAAAATAATTACCAATGGTTGATAAACTAATTTTTATTTTTTTAAAATCTTGTTTGTCAACAAGAAATCATTGTGCAAAATTTCAACTTAAACTGAGATTGGGTGTGGGAGAAATAATGTGTACAAACTTTTTTTTACTAAACAGACTGAGTTGATATCAGCTTTGTGAAAAAAACAACAAACAAACAAGCTAAAATACAAAATTAACATTTTTACTCTAACACTCATATGACAGCTTAGATGAGTTTGGAAAAATAACCTTGACTCAACCAACAACATGCATGCAATATTCTTAATAAGTCATTAGGTTGAATTTCACTGAACTTCAAAATACATGTCTTCACCAAGATTTGAACCCGAGACCTCTAGATTTGGAATCCAACATGGACCACTTCTCATGGACCACTTCTCATTATTATTAAGAAAAAGATCCGCTGAATTTTCTTTTTTATTTAGCCAGAAGTTTTTCTATAGGTTCTTTTGCAGTTTGTTCTGTGGAAGGAAGGCATTGGTTGAACTATTAGTGCTCTGCCATATGAAGGTAAACCCATAATGAGGATTTTTCCACCACTTACTTTCCATCTTGGATATATAGAAGAGCTCTGAATTTGAGAGAATAAACCATTGGCTAGTCCAAATAGTAACTTAAAGTTCACCTTTCCCCAACTAAAGTCAGGAAACCGAAATTCAATATCCCAGTCATCACCGAAATTCGATCCCTGAACCCCAGGTTCGGAAGCCAAGTGCTTAACCACTCAGCCACCATGTCCCATTTAGGGATCTTTGGGCGCTTCTGAGTTCACCCAGCTCTAATGGGTAACTGACATTAGTTGGGGAAAAGTAAAAGCAGTTGGTCGTTATACTGGCCACAAGACACCCCCAAAAACCATTTACCACAGAAACAGATGACCTTTAGATCATCTGCCCTATAGACCACAAGGTCTGAAAGGGGAACTTTAGTCCAAATAGTCTCAAATGCTTCTCACAAGTCATACATAGTTTACTCATGCCCAAAAACTTCTTAATAAAAATGATGAGATTATTTTAAAAACTATGAAAACGAACCAATCTACACATAATTTTGAACTAATATTTCTTGTTTATTTACACACCTTCTTGATGTTGACCTAAAGAATGTTAAAGTACATTTAATAATAATAATAATAATAATAATCTTTATTGTCCGTATGGAAATTTGTCATACTATTTGTGCATTACACCAAACAAAAAAAAACATTATAATTATAAGAAACCAAAGTGTACATTCACACCAGACTCACTCATAATTTACATGTGACAAAGTTATACCAGATTGTTCTTATTTAATTATTTGATTGCTGGATATTAAGACAATATATAATAACATTGACTTGATATTAGACGCAGAGTTGACTGGGGATTATTGAAGCTACTGACATGTCTTTATGTTCAATATAAAACTTAAACAAACTCTTTCCCTTACAACACCAATGCAATTTTTTTTTTTTTTTTTGTGTTTTGTGTGTTGTTGTTTTTCATTACCCTTTTAAAATCTTAATTATTGCAGGTTTTAAATGTTCATAAAAAGAATATATTCTTTAAATAATTAAAATTTCTATTTGACATCTCTATAAACCGTTTGACATCTCCACTATAACTTATTTGACATCTCCACTATGAACTATTTTACTTACATTATCTAATGTGTTTTGACTAACAGAGTAGTCCTCTATATCCAAGTTGGACTCGGCTTCCTCCAGCTTGGAGAACAACAGGGACAGAGACACTGGCTTAGTCTTCAGTTCATATTGCACTATGTTGTAATGTTCTTCCTGAGAAAATAGTCAATCAAATGTTTAAGGCTTTCATTAAATACATTCCCATGTAATGCTTGATAAAAAAAAAATGGGCTTGATCATTATGTTTACATTGAACAATATATATATATATATATATATATATACATATATATATATGGAAATGTGGAGGAATTAGGTTACACGAACTGTCACAGCACCTCTACCAACAAAAGTCAAGGAACAGATGAGATGAGAGAATATAGCAGAACATTACCTTTAATTCAGCATGTGGAATGTTTCTCTGGACAAATCGTAGCACATCTCTACGTGACCTCTCGTAGTTAGGGCCTTTAACACGTATAGTAAATGTGTAGCCATCTCCAAACCTGTTCTTCAGATGTGTGGCACTGCCCAGGCACTTAAATGTTCCATTGACCATAATTGCCATACGTGAACATAAGGCTTCACATTCTTCCATGCTACAAAAAATAAGCATGGAATAATTATTTCATTTATTATCATTTCAAATTAATAGATATTTCCTGTTAAAAAAAACAAAAAGAATAATACATTCTTTTGACATTTATATTCAGCTAGTCATTCTTCAATTATATTTAAATTTAAAAGTTGAATATAAATATTTTTATTACATTTTTCCAAGCTGATACAGTGAATCCTTTTTTGCTTGGATAGAAAAGTTCTTTCATAATTTTTGGCTTAGCAAGATAAAAATATTTTTAAATTTAGTGTATTTTTGGGTGTATATTATTAGCATGTTTACATATAATGAGTTTCACTTATTTAGGCGAAAAAGCTCAAATAATTTCCCCACCTATTTATATTTAACTCTGAACACATATTCTAAAAGATAAAAAATGATTTCATCAGCCTCAAAGAATATGGAGCATAATTTAATCATTTGCCTAGTTTTCATCAATACATTTTAAGTTGTCATCTTCCTTTGTTAAAGTGTAACCACTCCTGTCACTTGCCTATGTGAAGTTAAAATAACAGATCGTCCATCCTGTACAAGACCAAGTATAAGGTCCCAAAGAAATCTTCTCGAATGTGGGTCCATTCCTGTGGTTGGTTCATCCTGGACAAAGGAATAAATTAATAAATAACAACCTTGTATTTCTTTAATGATAAACCTGTGCAGCCAACTTTGATTATTAAATGTATTATGAACACATAGGTCACTATGAAAAATAAACAGATAAGTCCTGAAAACTACTCACAAAAAGAATTTTATTTAATCTTGTCTTGTTATTTTTAAACAGAATTTCCAATAGGATAAAACTAAAAAAACAACCTATTAATCTATTTTATAAATAAATCAACAAAGTAAGTTTTTCATTTTAAATAGTCAATACCAATAGTATACGATTTTAGGACGTTCATTTCCCTGACTCTGGTGCCACACACACACAAATAACACAGCGGAATAAGTCAAATTTAAGGTATTTCCTTACATTAAAGTTACAAAGCACACAGTAAACATTACCATAAAAATGATTGGAGGGTGCCCAATTAGAGCAATGGCAGTAGACAACTTTCTCTTGTTGCCACCGCTGTAAGTTCCAGACAAACGGTCTGCAATCTTGGTCAGTCCAAGTTTGTTAATGGCCCACTCCACCACCTATACAAACACAAAGATTAATCAAATTATCACCTTAAGAAAACAGCTATCACTAGCATTACACATATATAATCTGTGAACATGATCACAGCAATACAAACATCTCAGTTGTAAAAAGATTTCAGTTGTAAAAACATTTCAGTTGTAAACTGCAAGTAGCCAGAATGTTTCAGCTAGGGGAACTGTTTCAAACATTTTTAAGTAAAAACACCATAAGTTTACACATTACTTATGGTAGCTACCCAATTTTCGCTGGTCAAAGTAAAAGCTTGGATGGTCAGTGTGTTAGCCACATAATGACCTTGTCACAAAAGCATGAGAAATTTTGCAATACCTGCCTCATATACAGTTAGGTCATTTTACAGTTAATAATGTTGACAGGTTGAATACAAGCAGCAAAGATGCAGAAAAGAACTGACCATTGTTTCATCACTAGGTGGTATCCCTCTTATCCTGCAGTACAGTTGAAGGTGTTCTCTGGCTGTCAGTTCATCATACAAAGAATCAAACTGAGGGCAGTAACCAATACTCTGTTGCACTTTCTTTAGATCTTTCAAAATGCTGCGTAGAAGTTACAAATAAAATTGTAAACAAAATTGACATTCATTCCTCCCATATTGAGTACTATGTTTAAAGTTTGAATGTACAAAGTGTTATGGCTGAGTGGTAAAGTTCAAAACTCAATGTAATCTAAGAATTTTAAATCAGGATGTAGGAGCGCTGAGTTATTTTACATTGATCTATAATATGGGGTTAGTCATTACATCACAGTCAAGCATATTTGTTCAACAATTTAGGATTATTTCACCTTTTTTAAAGATTGAAACAATTGCATCTTATAGGATTGTGCTAATATATAGTGAAGAACTATCTCAGTTAAATCAAATGAATCAAGTCATATTGAATGAAATTGCTAAAAGAATAAGCTGCGGTGCCTAAATAATTACAGGCTTGAAAAAAAAATACACTACCTATATCCATTGAGATAAGCATTGCCAGACGTGGGCTCCAGGTCTCCTGTAAGCATTTTAAATGTTGTCGTCTTGCCAGCACCATTCACACCTAACAGGCCAAAGCATTCACCAGGAGGCACCCCAAGACAGACCCTGTCCACTGCCAGCTGGCGACCTAACTTTCGAGTTTTATACACCTAAAAAAATACATTTATATTTAGATGCAACATCTGTTGAACCTAAACTAAAACTAAAATTACAATGCAGAAAGATCAGATTAGGTGTTGCATAAGAGAGAGTGAAAGACACCAAAAATACCTGCAGAGATTAAAGAGACAAGAATTATTTTAGTCCAAAAATAATGATTCTATTTTATTAACTAGTTGAAAAAAAAAAATTTCTTACAAATACAATAAAATAAATATGTCATTACTTTTGTCAGGTTTTCCAGCACAAGAGCATCATATTTTCCATTTCCTTTGAGAACCCTTTTTCTCTCTGTTGCCACATCTTTATCTTCTCCAGCAAGTGATGAGTGGGTGACTTTACCTTGCCTGTAAATTAATGAGGCATATTATGTAAAATACGTTTTTATAAACTTGTAGTTTTTTTTCTTAATATCTGTTTTCTGTTTTAAAATTAATATTATGTGATATGTTTTTTTTAATGGTCTTATCAATAAATGTATATATAATCCCTCTGAGTGACAGTCGCCTGATTTCCATGGTAAATTGTTGACCAGTTTTCTTTACTGAGGTTAAGTGCTTGACTTCTGAAACTGGGGGTCCTGGGTTCGAATCTGGGTGAAGACTGGGATTTTGAATATCAGGATTTTTATGGCGCCCCAGCAAACTTTAATGGGTACCTGACTTTAGTTTAGGAAAGAAACGATGGTTGGTCTTTGTGCTGGCCAAATGACACCCTGCTTGTTAATCGTTGGCCAAAGAAACAGATGACCTTAACATTATCTGCCCTATAGATTGCAAGTAACTTTTTTTTTCTTTATACCCAACAAGATGAACAAATTTATTTAATTTTCTCAAACCTTCCATTACAAATGTCAAGTAAGTAAAGCTCAATGACTTATGGGACACTCCCTCAGGATTTGAACAAACTATTGCCATCTTAAAACCTAAATCTTTACATTATAACTGAGCCTAGCCCTAAACCCTTACCTTGGCCGCATGAAGAACCTGTACTCACACATCAATGTGATGATGAAGAAGATCAGACCGATGCTTGCCATGGCAACCAGATGGCAGGGTATCAGATCCCATTCCATTGCTGATCTGATCTTATGAAATTGACCTGGACAACAATAATATAATCATTAAATTAACTAAACCAAATTCACATTTCTATTTCCTCCCTAAAAAAAATCATTTAAAGATGAAACAAAACATGTGTTAGTTCATATTTATTAAGAGGATTTTAAAATGTTTCCCAGAGTGGTCAAAGTTGAACAAACCTGTTTTAAAGTAGTACTCATTCTTGTATTCATTAAAGGCCAGCTCCATCAGGCCTCGACCAAGGCAATAGTTGGGGAACATCATAAAAGCAACTTTCAATACATTATGAACTCTTTCCAAGTCCTATTGAGTATAGCCAGCCACAGAATACAATGAAAAGTCAGTTTATTTAAGGAAACAAATAATAAATATGAATGCCTATGTTTTAAAAGAGTTAATGAAAATAACAATGGAGTTGGATCACCTTTCTTACTTCTTATAAAATAAAAATGGCTGGTGAACATTAGCATCATCTTTTTTCAAAATTGGAATTAGAATGATTATCTAACACAAAACAAAGTAAAGAGATGTCCAAACTCAAGTTTTTCTTAACATTCCTGACATTTTAAATTATGCATTGTGCTACAAATTTGCAGAGTTAGTGTGCAAATAAAAAAACATTTTATTGCACAAAAGTTAATGTGCATCTCCAGGCAAAAGAAATAAAAATGTGTTTCAAAACACTTCAAACTTGTTTGTAATGTAACAACCGCGTCTGCCCTATATATTTGCCAAAAATGTTAGCATACAAACTTGGCCTAGATACAAAAAGAAACTTTCACTGCACTGAAAAGGTAAAACTACATTTTTCATGCTGAAAGTGAAGTTTTACAATGCACATTTCTTTGTAATAGAGTCCACATGTAAATAAGACTTAAGGTAACAGATTGTCACTAACAGATTGTCACTGAACTGATGGGAGAAAGTTTACTTTTTTGTCATAATTTCACTTACAATTTATCGGTTAAAACTGTTGTTTTTTTTCTTAATAAGATTACCTTATCTATATATGATTTATGTTTTTTTTTAAATATAGCACTTAACTTTAATGAATGAAACAATTTCAATGACACTTTATTCTTAGCTTTGTATACTAGCCTTTGTGAGAAAACCAAACATGCCAGAAAATAACAGTAACAAGTGCTTGTTTTGTTTTTTAAATAAATTTTTAACATATCTGAAATTGCTCATTACTGGTGCCATTCATGCTTAAAAAATGTTGATTCCCCATTACCATTGTACTTTTTGAATATTTTGAAACCTTTAAACAATTTTCACTTCAAAATATTTAACATACACATCAAAATAGTAAAATAAGTGGATAATATCAGAGGGAAGAAAACTGAAACAATGGACTAATCAATTAAAGGGAAACTCCGATAGTTTTTCAAATTTTAGTTATGGACATATTTAAATTCTGCGTAAAAAGTTGTAATAGTAAACATTATATCATTTTTTATTTAAATACTCGGAAAATTTTATATTTAATAAATTAGACAGAAAATTCTCCACGCCCCCCAAAAAACGGGGTTCTGCGAGATGTTTTTAGTTTTTAAAAACGTGACGTCACGAAGGTGCTGGCTAAATATAGATCTAGACCTATATAACCGATAAACTCTCTAGTCTAGATCTAGACCTATCGGATCGCATTTATTGTTACGCTTCACAGCTAGATCTAGTCTCCACGTTGATTTATAATCGGTCATTGTTTATAAACCTCTATTTCTACTTGAAGAAAATTAAATATTGTTATTCAGCTTGTTGCAGTAGTTCCAATCACAAAGATAAAATCAGCAAGTATGCTGATACAGAAATTAGTGTCTCTTTTCATTTGTTTCCAAGAGATGAAGTTTTAAAGGGAAAATTTATTCGCCTGAAGAGCAAATATTTTACAAAGGCATTAGCTAATTCCTGTTTGTGCTCAAACCATTTTGAGAGAAGCTGTTTCAGCAACTTCATTGCTGTGGAAATGGGATTTAAAAAAAAAATTGAAGTTAATACCAGGTGCAGTACCAACAATACATTGGATTTCCAGGCCAAAGAATTCAATTAATGATACTACTGAGACATTTTAAACAACTGAAGTTCATAAATATAAATGAAATCAGATTTGTGAGCTAGAAATTTACTACGAATACTAGATCTTCTATTAAATTTCTTATTTAATAAGTAGATCTATCGTCTACGAAACTCAATTCCAACTTTTTAACTTTTGACCTTGGGGGTGTGTCTCGCCGGCTGAGCCAGCGTCAAGCTCTCTCATCACTTTTTCCATGTCAACCAATGTTAGGTCGAAACAGCACAAAAAAATCATAATTTTATTACGGTCAAACATACAGTCATAATTTATACACCATTAGAAATTTCTTTTAAAGTATTTTAATGATGTAATAACGAAAAATTTTTTTTATCAAAGATAATTTCTTTTTCGCCTCCCTATCAATGAGTATCAATAGGATTTGAGTGCACCGTCGTGACGTCACACAGAAATTCAGTGAAAATCTGACTGTTTTGGATGCGCAGAAAAATTATGTCACCAAAACATCAATTACTAAGTTATTCTTGCAAATAAAAAAAAAAGAATAATATATTCATTATCTATAAATCAAAACACATATTATATCAAAAATTGTCAAAACCATTGGAGTTACCCTTTAACAATTACAAAGGAAAGAAAGGGATGAGAATCTGACAACAGATTAGCTTGAAAAAACAACAACCTGTCAATCAAATACTCAGCAACTTACATGATCATAGGAGAAAATCTCCAACAGGAAGCTGCAGACTATACAAGTGATGCCAGTGAAGAGGTTGATCACAATCAGAGCAATGTAGGCAGTGCTGGGTTCTTTGAACCAGAAAGAGGCTGGGTACATGAGTGGAGTCATGGACCATCTAACAGAAAGATCATACAATAAAACAAGTTTTTAACTTCAACAGCCAAGCATGACTTGAAACTATTGCTCAGCCCTCAGGATGACAGGAGTTTTTTGTCATCTAATTACACTGGACGAACTAAATAAATTGCTGGATTCTCAAATTATATCTCCAGATTCACTAATTGTTGTCAGCCTAAATGAAACTTTGAATTTTTGCTTACTTTTTAAATGTCCTTCTGACTACTTGATATAGTGCTAGCAAACTAACTTACCCATACATTAGGAATAAAGCCACCACTGCTGGTAGATTACTAGAAGAGACATACGCTGGAATTTGAAATATCAGGAGTATCATGATGCACATAAATGCTGGAATCACATAGTTGGCCTGGTGAATAACATTATATTAAAAAGAATATTGACATTAAAAAAAAATAATTTAACTATTAATTTTGTAATTCAAAATAGGCAGATGCCATTAGACTGATGAAGAGCAGCTTAATATTCACAAAGTGTACGGGGAGGAGTGTTGAACAAGAAGCTAGAAAACATCAAGAAATTTTTGTTTATAACCAATGAATGAGCTTAAAATACTGCCTGGTATAACGGATATTTTAAAAAGATCTATGCATACTAATACTTTGGACCCTTCATTCATTAACAAGAAAATAATAAGCAAAATATAAAAAATTCCTTTAAAAAAAGCTTATCTAAAGGGGAAGAAGTCCATCCTTAAAACTATATCTACCAATAATGTACAAGTTATTGCCCTTATTCATTATCAAACAAAATAATTAATTATCAATTATTTAATTGACTAATTGAGTATTTTTGTTTATTGATTCATGTTTTGTTAGTTACAATAAATAATTACTTCAAGAATCAACTTGATTGGAGAATGTGTGAGGGAGAAATAGCATTAACAATTATTTAAGGGGACTAAACCTAATAAATTTAGCCATATCTGTGAATACTGAAGTATTAGTTTCCCTTTTTTGCTATTAAACAAAATAATGAATTACCAGTAATTAATTGTCTAATTGGTTACTTTTTTTTTTATTGATTCATGTCTTGTCTATGTCAATGAATAATTGTGTGAAGTTTCAGTTTGATCCGAGAAAGTGTGTTGCAGAAATAACGTTCACACACTTATCTTATCTTATATAATACAGACGTTACTTCAAAAAAGAAGATGATTACGTCCTACGCATCATGCATTTAGTCATGCATATTAACCAATGACTTAAATTCTGCCAAGTCACTGGTTTTCCTGGCTAGCTCAGGCAACCCATTCCATGCTCTAATAGCACTAGGGAAGAAGGAGTATTTTTACAAATTTGTCATGTTTTCTTGAGTTGAGGGGTCCCAAACAGAGGATGCATTCTATTATTGGCCTAACCAAGGTTAAATAACATTTTAGTTTTATGTTCTTATTTGATTTATAGAAATTTCTTTTAATAAATCCTAATGCTTTGTTTGATTTTTTTGTAGTTTCATCAATATGTGGATTCCATGACAGTTTTTCATTTATTATAACACCTAGGTATTTTGCGTTTTTAGTCTGTGTTACTGGTTTGCCATGAATAAGATAAGTGGAATTAATTTGTTTTAGTTTTTTTGTTACTCTTAACAACTGACATTTTTCTGGGTGGAAAGACATGCTCCAATTTGATTCCCATTTCTGTAATTCATCTAATTCTCTTTGTAAAATATCTGTGTCTTGTGTTGTTTTTATTGTTCTATATATTATGCAATCGTCTGCAAATAATCTGACTTTTGTTCCTGAAGTAATGCAATTTGGTAAATCATTTATGTAAATTAAAAATAGTAGTGGACCCAAGACTGTTCCTTGAGGTACACCTGAGTTTACTGTTATCGGTGTTGATTTAGAACCATTTATTATTACAGTTTGTTCTCTCCCTATCAGAAAGTCTGATGCAGTGGACCATTAATGCTGAAATATTTTAATTTTTTAAGCAAACTATAATGGTGAACTTTGTCAAAAGCCTTAGAAAAATCTAGTAAGATAGCATCTATTTGTTCACTATTATCTAAACCTTTTGAAAAATCATCAATTAGTCCTATTAGTTGTGTTTCACATGATCTATATTTCCTAAAGCCATGTTGGTATGGTGTGAGAACATTATGTTTGTCTAAGTGGTTTATGATGTTGCTACATATTATGTGTTCTAGGATTTTACATGTGATGCTGGTAAGTGATACTGGTCTGTAGTTTCCTGGGTCAGATTTTTCTCCTTTTTTAAATAGGGGGGTGACATTAGCTTCTTTCCAGTCCTTTGGTACTCTGCCCTGGTTAAGTGAAGCCTGAAAGAGTATTTTGAACACTGGGGCTAGCTCATTACTTAGTTCTTTGAGTAATCTAGCTGGAATACCATCAGGTCCAGAAGCTTTATTTGGTTTGGTGTTGGCTAATAGTTTTTGAATTCCATTTTCTTGTACTACTATATCTTCTATGTTGTCTACTTGGTTCAAATTCAGTAATATGTCTTTGTCTCCTGGGGCTGAGAATGCTGATGCAAAGTATTTGTTTAGAATGTTTGCTTTAGTTTCATTATCATTATGTATTATGTTATGTTCATCTTTTAATGGCGCTACGCCTGTTGTTTCCATTTTCTTAGACTTAATGTATGACCATAGGTTTTTGTTGTTATCTTTAGATATTACATTGTTTATGTATTCACTCTGCAGCTGTCTGCTTACTTTTTGGGTTAAGTGTTTAATTTTTATATACTTTTTGTAAACTCTTTCTGCATTAGTTTCTTTAAATTTTCTATATAGGTTTTCCTTCTGTTTACAAAGCTTCTTTAGTCTATTATTAAACCAGCATTTATTTATTTTGTTTGATGTGTATTTAGTTGGTATATGATTTTCTATAATGTTTTTAAGATGGTTTTTAATGAAATTCCAGAGGTCATCTTTTTACCAGACAGAAAGAGTGAGTTCATATAAGCTTTGAAAAAAGGGTCTGTTATTCATAAAGTGCCTCACCATATCCCAGACATAGTTTCCGATCCAGTACATGACAGGGTTCAGGCCTGTGACAAACTGTAGGTGTTTGGACTTTGTTGATCTCTCATACACAAGAAAAACCACAAAGCTAGCAGGAACAAAGGACATGGCAGCAATGATGAAGATGGAAATAAGGACATCAGAACCCTCAAGTCTGTTGAAATACAGAAATAAATATTTGTATTAAACACCAAACAGACACAACACAACAATGAAGTAAATGTATCTGTAACATAGGTCTAACCTTAACAAAATCATGATCAGCTTCAAGAACCTCCCATATTTAGTTTATTGCAAAAATACTGCAAGCTTTTTTTTTTTGCCTGTTTTTTTTAGCAATAATGAAATATTAGTTTTGTCTTGAGGTAACGATCCTTGTTTTTATAAGCCCTCCTTTAAAAATCATCTACCATTTATACATAGATTTTTTTTACATAAAAAAAAATAACAACAAATATTTCAAAAATAGACTCCATAACTTACATGTAATCAAGGGAAGATAACTGACTATTGGTTTCATTCCAAGGGTGGTTAAAGAGCGTGATGCCGTATGCTGCAGGGTTTCCTTTACTCTCTGGAAGGTTGGCCCTCAGTATAGCATTGTTCAGGACATTCAGATAGACTCCCATGGCATGGTAGCCTTTATGGTTGAACCACATCTGAACAAAAAAATGAATGAACATTTGAATTTATAAGCAAGGAGATCTCTGTGGAGATCTAATGATTCAATCCTTGGTTTCATCACTTCCCAGTAATAATCTATAAAACTATGACATTTTTGAATAAACTGAAAAGATAATGAACTACTTACAGTAGCAACATTCCTGACAGCCAGTTTTTTAAACAGAGTGGGAGCATTGATTCCAAAGTTTTCTGGTACGTAGTGCTTCACTAAACCAAATGATAGAGCACCATATCTGAAACATAAAGAATATATATATATAAACATATATAAAGTATATATATACTGAAATGTATACAGATGAAGATAGAGAAAGACAGCTTTGATTTGGTCCTGAACCTCCCAGTACTCTAGTATTGTATGTTTGGGGTCCCATCTTCAACCTTCAAACCCCATTCTTTACATTGGGAGCCTATGTTGCTCTTTACATTGGGAGCCTATGTTGCTCTTTACATTGGGAGCCTATGTTGCTCTTTACATTGGGAGCCTATGTTGCTCTTTACATTGGGAGCCTATGTTGCTCTTTACATTGGGAGCCTATGTTGCTCTTTACATTGGGAGCCTATGTTGCTCTTTACATTGGGAGCCTATGTTGCTCTTTACACCCTTCAACTAATAACCACCAAATAAGGATAAGTAAACTGCCTAAAGGACCTTTACGTTAAAAAAATGCTACAATATATACTAAAATATTACAAAACCATTTTGTTTTCTGAAACTTTAAATGTGTAAGTCTCACCTGTGCATCTCCATATCATAAGTAGTGTACAAGAGATAATCCTGCATCTTCTGACCAGTGATATTGTTCATTGTGTCCAGTGTTATTGCCCGCCAGTGTGGAGGCTTTTCGTAAGTGTCTCTTTCACATTCAAACCCAGTGCCGTCTTCCTTACAGTTGCAGTTGCTTGGATAAAGGTGAACTTTAGAGTATGATGGGGCTGAAAGAAAACATTTTTAATTTGACTAGGTTATTATGTTATAAAAAAGACTGAATAACAAATGAAGAGATTAGAAACAGGATTAATACAGCTATTGAACCCAATGACTACCTGCTAATTACTCTAAAAAAATGCTAGCTTACGCTCTATGGTCATATCACAAAGACCTTCTTTCAGGAAACAGTACCAGAAAAAAGAAAAAGAGGCACACAGAGAAAGCAATAAGAAAACAACATAAAAGAATGGATGGGCCTGTCTTTGGAAGAAATTCTATCCAAGTCAAAAGGCAGATGGTCAACTGATCTTGTGTGGTGCTCCAACAGTTCAACAGACTAAGGGATAGGTGAAGGTGTAATCGGTCAAGGTAATAATAAAGTGTTTGACAATCAAGGAGAAATCCTTAAGTTTAAGTCCTAGTCAAAGCTTATAATTTTTAATCCTCAATATTAGAATGCACCTAGGTCCACTTTGTATTAGAACACATCTGACATTTGTCAGGTTACCTAAAGCAATGAATTGAACATATAATACTTAAGAAAAAATCTTCCTCTGGAAAAAAGGAATGACAGTAAGCATGGCTCCAATCTCCAACAAATATTCAAACTTCAAATATAATTTGACATTCTGAAGCATATACCAATTAAAGGCTAGCCACTAAAAACAAACAAAAAAAGCAACAAATTCATCATTAAAAACAAAAACATAACTTACAATCTGTATAAGGAATGCTAAAGTTCCAATGGTCGAAGTAGTAAAAGTTGGGCTCAGCATGCATCTGCCTGTACTTGTCAACCAACCACTGACAAGAGTGCTCAAAATCTGACCATTCAGTGCTGAAATTGCTGGAGATGTTTGGAAACTGCAGCAGACAGCTGCTGCCTACTCCTGAAGGGAGAGTCAGGCTGGCTTGAAGTCTGTAGGCATCAGCATCCAAAGGGTTCACACTGGAACTGAAATTGTATAATCATGTATTTTATAGATTGTATAAATATTACTGTTTGAAGTAAAATAAGGTTATAACTGAAAAATCAATGTCATAAAAATGGTTTAGTAAGAATGCATGCAATATAATATATAAAGATACAGTTGTTTACAAAAACATATGTGGATCAATGCAAATGGTTGGTAAGACTTTAGAAAATGGTATACTGTTAAAAGAGTGTATATTAGCAGCCCCCAAAATTAGTATATATAGGTAGAATTTAATTTAAAACAACAATTAATAAGCAAGATTTCATATTATACAATTGGAGTGCTATGCACTAGATTTAAATATCTAATTTAAAAAAATGTTAATATTCGTTGGTTATTAAGAGTGAAAATAAATCACTATATAAGTTGTATACATGAGGAAAAGTCTTTATTTAAAAAGTATTTTGAAATGTTTTTCTTGTCATTTATATTAACAAAGAAGACAATCTCTATTCTCTCTAGCCCCTTATCCCACAATAATGAAGATGTGAGAGATCTAGCACTGTGATCACTTTAGTTATTTAAATACTGTCCATCTGTGTTCAAGCCAAAACAAAAAGGTCCCAACTAGAATAGGCTAGAAATTTAGCCTCTATGTCTGCTAGTGCACTTTCTTATGGGAAAGTGTACAGTGAAAGATAAAGAGCTATAAAAATCCCTCAAAATTTTCTCAAGAAATGAAGAATTATACTGATGAATAGGAAGACTAACCCATGATCGCTTCTCATGCTATGGAAAATTCAGAGTTGGTAATTTAGGTTACAAGTTCAGAGAATAGCAGACAGTAAAGGAACAAGACAAGCCAAAAGAAACAAAAAAACAACAACACTAAAAGCTAATGCAAACAGTACATCAGTAAGCCCAATCTATCAATTCCAATCAATCAGCTGTTGCACCTCACAGTTCATAGGAAATGTGCTCATTTTTTTAACCCAACAATGCCAGCGTTTTAGAACTAGAAAGACAAAATCTTTAAAGAAGATTCAAGAGAAATCAACACTTACGGACGGCTTAAACGTTCATTGGTGAAAGGTATAAAGTTTCCATGAGGCAGCGAGACATTGGTGTACTGAACAGGGCTAAGCTCTAGGGGAGGCAAATCATCCACAGAGGGAGCAGCCAAGGCCACTGTCATGGCAATGGCTACAAAAATGGCGGGGAGAATGATCTGAGAGAACAGACTCCTCCAGTTCCTGGTGATGTAGTGAAACCTCTTGATGATCACTGCCTTAAAATGATTGAATAGCAATAGTTTTGGGTGCATCATGTGACCTCCTCTTCCTTCTAACAGTATTCTTGGTGTTTCTTTTAGGGCTGAAAACAATAGAAAATTTTGGTTTGACTTCTTTATAATGATTTTTATCTTTATAAAAGACATAATAGTTTTGCGATTTCAAAAAAAAAAAAATAGCTGTTTAACAAATCATCTGCTGTCAACACAAAAGAGTTACTCTCCACTTGCCCTTTACATCTTAGGATTTGAATGAGAAATCGAAATTAGTAAATTGTAAATACGAGGAATTTTAATATACAAGTTATAAAAAACATTTTGCCAGGATCATATATTTTGTTTCATTCAATAAGTCTAAATTCTCAGTTGCAGTTCTACTGAATTCGTAGGCCAGTTCATTAGGCAAAGCCAAACTCAAAATATTTTTTGTCTCTTTTAAGATAAACAAAAGTTTAAAAAATTGATGTTTATGACAGGACTTATGCCATGCAATATTGTTATACTAAAGGCAAGGGTTAGTTTTTTTCAAAGGAATGGAGGGGGATGGAGAAATCATGTTTGAATTCTTGTGAAAGCTGCAATTTTTTCATTCAGAATATTCATGACATTCCCAGGTCTGACCATCTTTATTTTAGGCTTCCATCAAAAACTTTAAAATCATGAATTTAACCTTTCCCTTTTTTTCCCCTAATTACTAATGCAA
The DNA here is from genome assembly GCF_947242115.1 of Biomphalaria glabrata. NCBI lineage: Eukaryota > Metazoa > Mollusca > Gastropoda > Planorbidae > Biomphalaria > Biomphalaria glabrata. Next base: position 35,791,277 of record NC_074719.1, on the reverse strand, counting down.
AGCTCAATAATAGCACAAGATGTGTAAGCTTTGTATCAAACACTCTAATGGACTTCAAATATAATTCAAAATATCTTTTTTTCATTGCTCACATTGCCTTGTTAGAGTCTCTCCATCCCCGGCTGAGGCCAAGTTGATCATATTCAGATCCCCACCAGCAAACTCGCCACTAAAATCTTCTAAGATGACACTTGAGGATCTCGCTGCTCCGCCCTGCATCTCTACTTGCTCGTGTTGGTCTTCTGGCTCCTGGCAGGAGCTGGATCTGTCCAGATGAAGAAGGTTCCTCAGAGATTCACTGTTGGAAGCTGCTGGTGCAAGAATGGAGACTGGATTGGTGCCACTCCGAGAGATGTCATTATCCTTGGATTCTCCTGATACTAATTAAAACAAAAATGAAAAAAAATTAAATAACTTCACAAGAAAAATGTTAATTTAAAAAAAAAAAATTAATGTATAACAAATACAGAGGTATGAGAATATTTATAGGTAGAAAAAAAGAAGAGGAGGGGGGCTACTTATCATGTAGCACTTAAACACTTTACCAAGACATGTTTTAAATTTAAACACTTTACCAAGACATGTTTTAAATTTAAACACTTTACCAAAACATCATTTAAATACTTAACCAACACATCTTTTAAATTTAAACAATAAGATTTCTTTGCTTCTGTCTATCAATTCCTTTTTCTAGTCAACAATAGTTTCAACCGAGCACAATACTTGATATAGGTCAAGATAGAAATCCATTAATAGAAATTAAACCACATATAAACTAAATAGCAACAACATAACAAAAAGCATTAAGTAACTGACGTGCACCTTCTTCTTCCAAGAAAGCAGCTTCTGTAACTTTGAGAAAAATTTCTTCCAGGTTTGTGTCCATCACACCATAGCTACTGACCTTCAGTTGTTCCAATGCTGTGTCAAGGTTACTGTAATTAACATAGAATTATTCTTTTAAGTAATAATTACTAATAAATGTTTTTGTGCATGTCAAATTAATAATTTGATATCTTTGTATGTCCAATTTATGCTATCTAAATTAACTACTATAAGGAATATGGTGGCTGCGAGGTAATGTAATTGGTTTTGAACCAAGGGATCTCAAGGTTTGAATCAGATGAAGAATGGGATTTTGAATTTTGGAATTTTCAGGCTGCCCCCAAGTCCACCCAGCTCCAATAAGTACCTGACTTTAGTTGGGAAAAGTAAAGGTTATAGTGTGGCCACATAACACTTTTGTTATAGATTGTTTTTTTATAAGTTAATTCAAATGATAGTAATAAAATTATGATTTTCTATAATGTAATAAGGATATTATGTCAGGATTTTTTTAACAGGTCTAAAAAAATTACAGCACAGTTAATTATTAAGATATTAAAGCTAATGGCAAACCTGAATAGTTTTTCAAATCCACCTTTCTTGACCTCATCAAAGGGCAGAACATAGCTCAACTCTCTGGGATTTTCAGAGACCAAGTAGGCACTGGAGACATATTTCTGAATGAATGATGTTACTTGGGATTCTTTGCAGGCTGACACTGGCAATGGTTGACCTACAGTACAATACAGGCCATCTGAACATTGTGTTATTTTCTTTCTTAGCCAAACTCAGAAACAAAAAATGTTTTGGTTGTAAAAAAAAATGTTGCATCCTTTTTACTTTATAAAAACAACAACATGTTAGTTAAATTCTTTCTCTGCCTCTTCTTCTTTTTCCTGGTACTGTTCCCTGAAGGCAGGTCTTTGATAGACCTGAGGACTTTGCAATATAGCCATAGAAGTTTAGTTAGGATTTCTGTCAGTAGTTAGCGGGTTATTGTGCGGACCGATTGCTGTATTAATCGTGTTTCTAATCTCTTTGGTTGTGATGTGGTCTTTGTATGTGATAGCTTTCTGTAGCATCTCAAGTCCATTGCTAGGATCCTCCTCTCTAGTTCTGTGTGACCAATGACTTAGCAGAGTTTAACTCTCTAATTAACATGTAGGACTAGAATAACATATAAATAAGCATAGTATTTATCGTTACTTCTGAACAAACATCTGTAATTTATAAAATAAGACAGTCCAGACAGACATACCTTTAGGCGCCTCAGCCTCATCATCCCCTCGCTCAGTCACCACCATCTCAGTCTTTGAAAAAGTCAGGTGGTAACCATCGCCAATGGTGTTCTTCAGAAATATGGACGAGCCACAGCACTTGAGATGACCGTTGGAAATGATGGCTATTCTGTCCCCAAGGAAGTCTGCTTCATCCATGTGATGGGTGGACAGAAGTATGGTTCTACCTGAAGAACAGAGAGTGATAGTTAAAGGTCAATAAATGAACTATCTTCACTACCTGAATAACAGAGTGATAGTTAAAGGTCAATAAATGAACTATCTTCACTACCTGAACAACAGAGTGTGATAGTTAAAGGTCAATAAATGAACTATCTTCACTACCTGAATAACAGAGTGATAGTTAAAGGTCATTAAATGAACTATCTTCACTACCTGAACAACAGAGTGCGATAGTTAAAGGTCAATAAATGAACTATCTTCACTACCTGAATAACAGAGTATGATAGTTAAAGGTCAATAAATGAACTATCTTCACAATCTGAATAACAGAGTGTGATAGTTAAAGATCAATAAATGAACTATCTTCACAATCTGAATAACAGAGTGATGGTTAAAGGTCAATAAATGAACTATCTTCACAATCTGAATAACAGAGTGATGGTTAAAGGTCAATAAATGAACTATCTTCACAATATCTTAAGTCTCCTTTATTTTCCTAATGGGAAGCGTGGTCGAGAGGCCAAGTACGCTTGAACTTGGCTTGGCTTGGCTACCTAGAAGGGGGCTCGAGGTTCGGCACCCGACTCGGGCAGAGTTGTGTTTACTGAGAGCCTAAAGGCAGCACGGAAAACCAAGTCCTAGATACCCCCTACCCCCCCCCCCCCCCCCACTGGTCCACAAATGAGATTGGACCAAAAAGCACTCTGAGCATGCTATAAGCATGAAAGTAGCGCTATATAAAAGCTATAATAAAAAAAATGTCACTATTTGTATTATATGCCAATAAAACCTGAATATCTCAGAAGTTACTAGATGCAAGAGCTCCAAATGTACAATAATATTCTGCCTCTCTCTTCTATCATGATGTAGTTGGCCACAAACTCAAATGGCTTGACCAAATGATATATATATTTTTTTTTTTAGGCACATCAGCACAATTTAGGCCATGTCATGCCCATAATCCCTCAAGGGTTATTCTCTTTTCATAGCTCAAGAGCTAAATTTTATACAGTTGTCATTTTAAAAAAAAGTTGATTTACAGTTCAGATGGTAAAAATAGTATAGTAAAAATGTATATAATTTAATAAAAATCTGTTGTAAATATTATATATTCACAATTTCTTTGCCCTATCCCAAATCAAATCTTCGTAGTCAACCCCACCTCCCGGATAAAGCCCAGTATTTTCCCAGGGTCGACATTATCAGTGTTTTTTAAGTTGTGTGCTTTAAAATATTTCCCTCTAATATCCTAGTATCTGGGGCAATCAAGGAAGATATCTTCCATGGTGAGATAAGAGTCACAGTACTCATACAGTGTGGGCTCCTTTCTCTTCAGCACAAAGGAGTGTGTGATGTAGGTGCAGTCAATCCTAAATCTGGACATGGTCTTGCTTCCATGACTTGTCAGACCCTTATATGTATGGTCAGATGTTATTTGGTCTAAAAACTTTAGGCTTTTAAGTCCCAATGGAATGTCAGTCTTTATTCGCCCAAAAGCTTGCAATGCAGATTTGGAGTCAAATCATATGAGAAATTTTCTATGTCTGTTTTTATGGTCATGAGTGAAAGTGAGTTAACCAAATGAATCCAAGTAGTATAAGATTTTATTCAGTGTAAAAAATAAAAAAAAAAGGAATGTTTCTCTTTCAGATCTTGTGAATTATAGGACAGATGATGTTAAGGTCATCATGTTTCTTTGGGCAATGGTTAATGAGCAGGGTATCATGGCCAGCACGATGACCAACCGCCTTTAATTTCACAACTTAACTCAGGTACCCATTAGAGTTGGGTGGCCTCAGGGTGTTCTAACATCACGAAATTCAAAATCCCAGTATGCACCAAGATTTGAACCCAGGACCCCAGATTCTGAATCCAAGTACCTAACCACTTAGCCATTCACAGTAAAAACTACCAATCGAACCATTTATGATTTTACTTCCAAAACACTTAAGTATAATAGTGTGCCTACCTAGCTTTACAAATTAAACTCTCAAATGACCCTAAATGCTTCTAGAGACTGCTAGAAAATGCCAATAGCTTTGAGAAGGCATCTGATCATATTACATGCTATTTGCTTGCTGGGTGTTCACAAAAATACATTTCTGGAGGTCCTCTCACTCATTACGTCTGATTCCTCATAGTACCCTGGCCTACTTGTGTTGACAAGTGAGACAACCGACCTCTACTGACCAGTTACACCAGCCCACCCCTACCCGTGCTGTCTGTTCAATTACATCAAAACAATTACCAGGTGAACACAATAGAAAATGTAAGTCAAATTAACAGACCAACAGAAGTTCACCTTTTTTAAACTTGACTAAAAGATCCCAAATTGCTCTCCTGGCATATGGGTCAACTCCTGCAGTTGGCTCATCTAATATAACCGTCCTTGACCCTCCTACAAAAGCAATGGCTACAGAGAGTTTTCTCTGCATTCCTCCTGATAAGCAATCCACAAGTACATGTCTCTTGTCTGGCAAGCCAAGGTCTCCAATCATTCTGGAATTTAAAGAGCATTCCGAAACTATAATTAGCATTAATATTCATGCTACTTTAATTGGAAAATATTTCATTTAATACACAAAACAATCATGAATTTTGTATAATGCACAGAACTATAATGCATTTAATAAGAGTAATTTCTGTCAATATAATAGAATTTCAATTTGACATTATGAAAGATAGTACTGCTCTTTAACACCAAAAAGTTTAAGAAAGTTGTTGTTTTTTAAATTAAATCTAATCTCAATGGCAAGTAATCATAAATATTCTCAAATTAATATAAATATTTAAAAAAATGACAGCTAAGTGCATTCTTCATACCAATGTGATTCCCAAAACCAAATATCTAAATATATTATGTATATCTCTCATCAGCTAATTCTCAAAGTCAAAGAAATAAGTTAGCCAAATTTCAAAATTTTAGCCTAATCATAGCTCAGACACAAGAAATACAAAAAAGCATAATGTTTCCGTTTATAATTCTACACTACTTGACTTAGGCCTGTTTATTTTAATGATAACTAAAAATGTAAAGAACTAACTTGTCAGTTTCACTCTGGATGTCTGCTGCTTTCATTCCTTTTAGTTGAGCAAAAAACCACAAGTGTTCTTCCACTGTGAATCTACAAAAATGTTTGATTATTTCTTATGTGTATTGACATGAAATAGCCAATAACAATATACTAATGCATATCCGTTACTGCTAAACAAATGTAGGCTTGAACAATTTTCATTATGTTATGCTGTTTTTAATTTATATTCTTTTGTCTTTCTGAACTCATTATATTAAGGTGAAAGATGTTTGTCCAACAAATTCTAAATATTCTACAAAAGTAATGCTTGGCCTCTTCCAACTAATGGGTCCACATAAAGAAGATACAAGACACTGGTCACAAAAAGAGACACAAGACACTGATCACAAAAAGAGACAAGACACTGATCACATGAAGATACAAGACACTGATCACAAAAAGAGACACAAGACACTGATCACATAAAGAAGATACAAGACACTGATCACATGAAGATACAAGACACTGATCACAAAAAGAGACACAAGACACTGATCACATAAAGAAGATACAAGACACTGATCACATGAAGATACAAGACACTGATCACAAAAAGAGACACAAGACACTGATCACATTAAGAAGATACAAGACACTGATCACATAAAGAAGATACAAGAGACATTGATCACAAAAACAGACACAAGAACTCTTGTTCTTAAGCAATCAAATCATTGTATAAAATTAGAATTTCTAATGTAACTTTACATGTGCTTTGTTGAAGAGAAACTGTGTCATCAATGTTTGAGTGCATTTGTATAGTTCATTTGCTCTTGTAATGTATTGTTATGTTTAATACACATCCAACCATCCCAGTAGCACTACAGCCCATGGAGGGCCCTGTCCAGCTTTAGCACCACATCTCTCCTTTCCGGCTATTCTGTACTTTGCGTCTCCGTGCTACATCATCAAGCAACCATACTCATGGTCTGCCTTTAGGACGCCTACCTTTGGTTTCACCAGTTAACAATCTTTGCCAGTCTGTGTTTAATACACAACTGTACGAAAAATTTCCTCAAAGATAATAAAGATTATTATCACTGCTAAAATTGTCAAAACCAATCTTCTGTATCTTCATCATGCACTATTGTCAGAAGTTTGGAGGGTCCACTGTGTCAGGCTATGGTTTACAGACAGCAGTTGAGACATCCCTGTGCTACTGGCATTCAGTCCTACTCAAAATTTGATCAGAGATGTATTTTGTTTCACAGTGTTATTCCAAATGTAAAGTTGTTCAGTAAACTCATTACACTATTAGCCCAAATGTTCAACTCAATAAATATACCATATTGTTAGTGAAAGAGTAATATGTTTCTACAATATTCAAATTCTAAACAACTTTGTAAGTATTTTACCAGTGTCAGGGGCAGGTATGGTGAGAGTGAATGTGTTATTTCTGTGTTTGTTTTATTTTGGTATGAAAGAGTTTTATTCCTCTGTTTATTTTCCCAGGTATGAATATGAACAGAGTACAAGTAATGTTTTGAATGCTTTTAGCATTCTTTACATGAGAGAGAGAGAGAGAGAGAGAGAGAGAGAGAGAGAGAGAGAGAGAGGGGGGGGGGTTTAGTTAGTCACTTGTTTCTGGAAGTAGAAGAGGACTTGTGTTTGTATTTGTGGTATACTAATTTTTTAAAATTAATAACAAGAACATGTAAACAAATTATACAAGTATAACAATGTTTGACTGCAGTTATAAATCAACATAAGAGACATTTACTTGTCAAACAGGACATTGTGCTGAGGGCACATTCCTAGACTCTGTCTGATAATGTCCATATCTGTCCTGATGTCCTGGCCATAAATGGATGCAGTCCCTGCCGTGGGAGGGATAAGACCAGTCAGCATGGACCTTTTCAAAAAAAAATTAAATTACAGTTTTATAGAAATGTTTGAAATTGCTAACTAAAATATAATAACTTTTTTCTTAGAGCCAAACTGCAGATTAAATAAATAGACCAGCGCTTTCAGTTATTATGGAAAGTAAAGGGGATGGTCAAGACTATCAATAACAGAACATGGTCCAGGATGTAGCCACATTTGTGGTGTTCTTTGAACAAAACATGGAATACATTTTGCTACAATAGTAATGTAGGCTATGTTATTAAATATCGTACTGGATACAACTCTGAAAGATGGGAGGGGAAACAAAGATGAGAAAAAAGTATAGATGATGATGATAATAGTGTGTCAATAGCATTATAAAATTCTGCAGAGACGAACTACCTGTGCTAAACAGCAGCAATTTAATTCAATGAAACTGTAGGCTTTTAAAGAGGGTTCATAATGATGATGCTAATAAGAATGATTAACATCCTAAGATGACTTTGTGACTAACTGATTAAACTTTTGTAACACATTAAAATATGCACATAAAAAAACAAAACGAAATGCTTAAAAGCTGATTGAAAATATAAAAATAGCTTTAAAAATGCTCATTCTTTCTGTTTTAGTTGCTTAGAATATATATACATTTGATATCCAAGTCTACACAAGCTTACATTGTAGTAGTTTTACCAGCCCCATTGTGCCCCAGGAATGATGTGATCTGTCCTTCGTACAAATTCAGACTCAAGTTCTTCACAGCCGTCTTCTTGGCTCCTTTGTAAACCTGAAGTTATAAAAGTCAGATATACAGTCTAAGTAAGAAAGCTAATCATTAAAAAAGAAGGTCAGATAGATCAACAAATATCAGATTTAATTAGGGGACCTATAAAGGAAAGTTTGTTGATTATATCTAAGCTTACTGGACACAAGATTAGGTAATGTCTACTTAATCTGTCCCATAAGACAATTATAAAGCACTAACAAGGTTAATTTAGTCTTTGTTAATACAATTCCACTTAAAATTATTTTGACCTATGTATCTTTTATACAATACCCAACTAACCTTACACCAGTGAAGTTTTATAATAAAAATGTATTTTTTTTTTTAATCTACTTATTACTAAATGACATTCAATCATGGAATAATCATTGTTGTTTTTTTTTTAGTTTAGACCTTTATTGTGATACAGCTAATGCTCAGAAACTGTACATTTTAATTGCTTATTAATACAACATAAAGAGAGGCAAAACTTACTTTGGATAGGTTATCAATGGAGACTCCTAAAGGCAAATGAACAGGATCTGGTTCAAACCTCTGGGAGTTTTCTGTTAAAATAAAAATAAAAAGTTCTGTGACAACCACTTGTACTTGAATTCCAAGAAAGACTTTGATTGCTGCTATAGGCCAGGAATGTTGAGACAAGTCTTGTTGAGACAGGCAAGTGATCTATATTAGCTATGTTATCACTAGATGTTCAAATCAAGGTTGGCAGACATAAACAAATTTAAGACTACCTACAAGATGAAAACAAGTATATTGAACAGTTCTAAAATAATGGATGGTAAAATTTTTAAATTATTATTTTAAAATACAAATATCGCAATTGAAAAGCCAATAGTAAAATAAGATAATTGCGTAGGGTTTTTCTTATTTAAAAGGTATATTTTCTTTTTAACTTGTATAAAATGTGTATAAACTTTCTTTCAATTCATTTGTTTATTTACTATAATTATTTCAAAACTTAGCCTGGCCCAATAACTAAGAAGCAAAATATTTTAATTAACTACAATCCTACATTTTTAGTATTTGTAAATAAAAAATTGTTTACAGTCTACAAATAAATAAAATGAACCTGTGTTGAAACACTTTTTATGAAATACTGAATTAACAATATTATTAACATTGTCTCCAGACATTATTTGAACAAAATTTAAAAAAAACAGCTTTATTTACACTGAGTAAAAATGTCTAAACTAAACAAGTAAAATAATTGTTAAAAAATCAACTCCTACTATATGTTCACATTTTATGATAGACAAAATTCATATCTTAATGGTCAATGAAAATAAAAAGAGAAAAAAAAAAGGCCAATATAGAGAAGGAAACCACAACATATGTATTTGCGATGCTATATCAATTTTGCAATCCAACTATACCACCATGTGAGAAAAAAAAAAGGCCAGATGATGTAAAGGTCATCTCTTTCTGTGGACCATGGTTAATGAGGATGTCATGTGGCCAGCACAATGACCAACCACATTTACTTTTCTCCAACTAATGTCAGGTGCACATTAAAGCTGGGTAGACTCAGAGGCACCCAAAGTTCCTGAAATTAAAAACCCTAGTCTTTACCAGGATTTGACCTCCCGGTTCAGAAGCCAAGTGCTTTACCATTCAGACACCGCCACTGTGAGAAATTTTAGCTTATAAATGACACTATTTTTTTAAATTTTTGAACTATTTCCAACTTCCATTTTAATTTAAACTTACATTTTCATCCCTGAAGAAAGTGTACATTAATGGTAAGAATCATAGAAAAGGGACAAAAAAACAACTATACCCAATCTGTGATGAGCCATTGCACAAGCTTGATCTTCTTCCATTGTGGAAAAACTATCAGTTGCTCCAGGCCAGCAGTGGGCGAATGGATTCCCACAGTGCTCCACATGTTTGTTGCCCCAGCCACACCAGTAGGACTTCATGAAAGGAAAGTACCAAGGTTTTGGCAGCCCATAAGAACCTATAGAAAAAAGATGTAAAATCACTGGGTAGGAAATCAGCAAAGAAAAAAAAAATGTCATAAAAACGTTATCAACAAAATCTAAATGTAGAAAGCATTTATATACTGCTGTATACTGCTGAGTTTGTTAGTGATAAAACTGATGAATTTTACAACTTGATTTACATTTCCTGTGGCTAAATGAAATAGTGCAACATGATAGGAATGCTTTTATATATCTGAGTGCACTTGAATACCAGCTGTCATTGTTGTTGATTTGTTGTTGTTGAGTCTATATCTAAAAAGGACATTTACTGTTTATCTTCTAATAATTCTTATATCATGGTACTGTGAAAATCATGACCAAAGTTAGAAAAAGAGAAGACTAACCTGGGTGAACATGCTCAATGTACCAGACTAAGATGGCATACAGGAAGCAGTCCAGCACCATCATCATGGTTACCATGAAAAGATTGAACTCATCATGTTCAGCGGGGGAGACGTAGATGTTATGCCACTGAACTCCCACTCCCATTTCTTCATAAAAAGCAAAATATTTGGCACCGAGGCCAAACGCAGTGGTAGAAAACATTGACTAGAAAAAATAAAAGATACAAAATGAAATAGTTTGTCTGATGGCAAGTAGACAATAAAAAAGAAAAAAGTATTCAGTTTCTAGTATTTTATTTAAACATTGGATCTTTTTTTTTAAATTTGTACTTAATGCTCCTTCTTCCCTAGTGCTATTAGAGCATGGAATGGGTTGCCTGAGCCATCCAAAAAAAAAGTGACATGGCAGAATTGAAGTCATTGGTTAACATGTATGACTAAATTGACCTAGGGACATGCTTAGGACATAATCATCTTTTTTGAATTAACATCTATATTTTATAAGATAAGAAAAGAGACTCAAAATTTTCCCTTTTGACAAAAAAAATTAAAAGGGTGAGAGGGGAAGATGAATGCCTTAAAAATAATGGAGATGTAGGGGACTTAACCTAGGTTAATAACAAAATGAAAAAATAACAGTGCATTATTGAGTACTATATGGTGCATGCATCAAGTCAACATTGTACACTTTTAAGGCTAATGATTTGTGTAAGTTGAAATTTCAATACAGATGGATGTTTAGAGAGGGGAGGGAAATATAGTCTGCAATTTTAGTGATAAAAATTGTTATAAGGTAAGGGTACAAATCAACTATTAACTATCAACCTTTAACTGCTGTGCACTGTTTAGAACAAGCCAAGGTTAAATATAGCTTGGAGTACCCAAAGAAAAAACAACTTTTTAAAACAAAGCTTACATGAGGGAAAGAACCACCAAATCACTGCCATATATCTCAATAATGCAAGGTTTAACTTCCTTTTTCTATATAAACAAAATTTATTCATTATCAATAATTGATACATTTTTTAATTGATTCATGTTTAATCATCAACTATAATAATAATAATAATAATAATTTTATTTATAAAGCGCTGTTAACAAACAAAATGTAGGCTCAAGGCGCTGTAACAACATTACAAACATAAACACAACTGCTAGAATAACAGTTAATCTAAAAAAGTTTTAAACAAGTAGGTCTTAATGTTCTTCTTAAAAGTGGTATAGCATGTTGTCTGTCTGAGATCAATGGGGAGTGAGTTCCAAACCTTTGGTCCGTGAACTGAAAAAGCACGCAGACCGTAGCTTTTGAGGGAGAAACGTGGCACTACTAAAAGCGTTGAGTCCATTGAGCGCAGGGTTCTCTGGGGGACATATGGAGTAATCAGTTCGCTAAGGTACAAGGGCATCTCATTGTTATATATACACTGATGACAAAGTGTGGCGACCTTGTAATCGATTCTCGCTTTCACGGGAAGCCAATGGAGCGTGCGCAAGAGCGTAGTAGCAGAATCTTGTCTAGTTTTTTTAAGGACTATTCGAGCTATAATTGCGCAAAGTTTCAAATTGATCTGAGAATGGCAAGTGGGAGAAAAAGCGTGTAAAAAAATTTTATCACACAGACGCAGAGTGAGTTAACATAAAAAATGAAGTAAATCTTTGGTGTAAGCAGATGTGTGAAAAAAAGGTTAGAAATCAGATTACAAATGACATAACCACATACTTCAAAATGAATACAAATTAATGGGTATTGTAATTTGAAAATTTTTCTTAAAACTCTCCAATTTCAAAGATAATTCCTGCTTTCCATTTTTCCAAACCTGGCGTAAAAAAAATATTGGGTTTTGTGGGGATATTCCAAAAGGGATTAAATTTCTTTTTGTGGAATTGTTAAATATACTTTTTTTAAGAATGGACTGAAAAATTATTAGAAATTTGTCATATATGTTTGAATGAGAACATAAATTTTTGGTGTGCTTAGCTATATTTGTGCATATAGATTTAAATGCATTAACATTAGTATTTAAATGTTAATGCTAAAAAAAGATGCATGAAAATTATTTTAAAATTTTCTTCTTAGTCCTGTGGTAAAAGCAACATCAACTTACTGCCATACTTTTCCATACACCAGAAATATTGTCCCCAGCAATGTCCTCCTTTATGGCAATGTACATGTACGGGACATAGGACAGGAAATAGATAATTCCTGCACAGGCTGCTGCGACCTTGGCCTTGGAGTACAGAACACTAATCAGGAAGCTGCAAAAGTGGAAATTTATTAAAAACAAACAGCTTCATAAGATGCTAACAACTGATATTACCAACTGAAAATGTACATGTAACCTAATCATTTTTACACCAAACTACTTTCATCTTTTCAGATGTACACTGCAAGTCAAATGTCTAGAATTATCAAAACATAGATTCATCAAACTCTTTAATTTGAGGATAAATATGATTGATTGTGGAAACAATAATACAGCTACAATCAACATCCATAACACAAAAATGAGATTTGTAACCAACTCACGAGAAAGAAATAATGGCACAAATGTAGACTTCTAGAACAAGAAAGACAATTAGAGTGTTGCTGTGAGGCAGGACGTTGCCCAGTTTTAGCAACGCAGTCAATAGGATGACTGACATGGTCATTTGGACAAAGGTGGTGACGAACCAGGCACACCAGTGGACGGCGTTGCTCAGGCCCATCATCTTCATCACCTGGGGACAAAAGCATTGAGTTTGCATTGATATAAAGCAAAACATTACAGAGAGACAGTGACAATAATACATTTTAAAACAGAGAAGTGGAGACAAGTGTTCTAGTGAGAAAAAAAGGTAGAAAAAGATATTATTTTTTAGTAAGAAATAGAGTCAAAGAAATAGTTTGATATTTATTCTATTCAGTAAGGTATTAAGTATTTTAAAAAATCAAGGTTAAAGAATGAAACATCTTTAGAAATTAAATACTTATTTGATTATATTTTTCAAATTAAAACTAGAAGTAATCCCATTTTTACCAGATTTTTTTCTTGAAAATTAATATATCAAGGTAAATTATCAAACTGATCAAAAAGATTGTGTGATAATTTTAACAGTGAAACACTTTTTAAAGAACTTTTTCTCTGCTCTTAGATCAGTTTTAGCTGTATCATGACAATACAAATTCATTGAACAGCTAGTATAGTGCAATAGTCGATAGGAAAAGTATTGTCATGTGATAGTGCATACCTCTTTAAGCCGCTGTTCCTTCTCATAGACAATACTCTGAACCAACATGGCTACAGTATAGACCCAGCTGAAGGTCAGGCACAGGGGCATTACATGCTCTATCATAAACATAAACCTGAGGAATAATGCACAAATATCAACACATCAATATCAATACAGAGGAGAGTCTTGGTAAGAACAGATATATGGGTACTTAAGTTTGGTAATATCTTTATGTTTTTCTGGGTTTTAAAGGAAAATAGAATGAATAGAAAAATATGAAGTTCAAAAAAGTTTTTACTCAAAATCTACTAATGGAATAGAATGTTATCAGCAATTTTTTAATCTTTTGTATAAGAAAGTTCTCATTCAGAAGGAGAAAAAAAAAATAGCCAAAAGCAGATACCTGAGAATAGAGTGTTAATGAAGCTTTTTTTTTGGTTCTAAATGTATATAAAGCATGTTTTTTTTAAACTATACACATTGTTCTTTTACAATAAAATATGATATCTTTTTGATTAGGAATCAGACAATGGCTTTTAAAAGTGGAAATAGTAGCTAATGGGTTCAAGAAAATGACATTGCATAGCTATATTCTATTTTGTAGTTTAAGGAAAAACTTTGTTGTTTATTTCTATAAATTTCACTTACTGATCCCAGACATAACAGGGATAAGGAAACTGCTGAATGTAAGATCCAGGCTCAACCACATCACGCCCAACTTGTAGGTCAATCACAGCTCTTTCAATCATATCCTAAGACAAAAGAAAACAAAATTTTAAAGTGGGAGTCTCAGGTTCATCTCTAATTCTAGACAATGCTAACTATGTTTTTTTTGTTTTTTTTAATATCATACAAGACAGTATTAATGTGATAAATTACCATGGAAATCCCCATTTCAATACAAATATTATTGGCATAAAAATATAATAATTATTTCTGATGCCTAAAAACCACTAGGAAAACATGAAAAGCAAAATTGTGATATAATCACAACAGAAAAAAAACGAGCTAATAATACCATATATTAATCATAAAATAAAAAAAATCAATCAACCAAATCAAGTATTCACACATTTAATATTCCAGCTAAACTAGGCATCATCTTTTAAAGAAAATGTTCTGATTAGAAATAAGAGAGGAAAACTCTAAAATTTTACCAGTTAAAACTCATTGACCAATAAATATTGATTAAAAATTCAGACATAAGCAGGCCAACATAGACAAGCCTTATTCATGGAATGTCCCTAGAAATGTAGAATTAAAAGTCTACATTTTCAATCCCGTCTAGCATCATTTTGAATTTTATCTAATTACAATGAATATTGAGAATCAAACTGAGGCTATGGCAAACAGCTTACACATTATAAGGGACTGAACTCACCTGTACCCACACAAAGCCAAATTGATAGTATGGGAAAAAATTACGCCCAGGTCCCGGCACCCAAGTTGGCTTTCGGACTTGTTTCGTGGATGGCAAGTAAGTGGCATTCTGGCGTATTTTGTAGCGGAGATGTGGTGGGATAGTACCATCATCCAGTAGGTCTTGGAACACAACACCTTTGATGAGATTAATTCATAACAAATTTATGTACTCTACAGTGTTATTTTTTATAACATATTAAAACATTAGGACTAACTTAAAATTGTTTGCAAAAAAGCTTAGACATTATGGATACAAATCAAAGGTTTATCTTGTTCAATTCACCTGCAATGTATACAATGCTTAGCAAATTATTAAAAAAAAGGAGAGCTACATGTGAGACAGTTTTAGAATGGTCTATTCTTTGCAGATAACCAAGGCAGTAAAGGAATGCAATAGTGTCAACAGAAGAGCCTTTCAGTGACTAAAAATGAGTTAGGCTTAAGGTGGTGAAGAAAAATTCTGAAAAAAAAAAGCTATCTATGATAAAATCTGTTAACTATGTATTATACTATTCTTTTCCTTAAATATTTCCACATATCATTTTGAATAATATAATTTTAAAAAATACCACAAATAGGTAGAATGAATGATCTACAGAAGAAAAAAAAAAGTTCAATTAGTTTGAAAGTAAATTCTCTTATAAATATACATTTTTCACTTGCTTAGTACATAAAGACCCTTAGTCTGAAATGTCATTGTTTACCTGCAATAATACTGGCATTGTCCTTGAAAGCTTGGGTGGTGAAATAGTTGAGCATATCTTCTTCGGTTGCAAAACCACGGAAAATGTTTAAATTGATTCCTAGACGAGCAATAAGAAATTTTCAAAAGATTGACATAATTATTTGTGTTTGAACATTGTAAAGAGTCATTTGGCTCAATAACTGCATCCCTCACCTTTCATTAAGTTCAACCACCCATGAGCAGTTCTGTCCACCAGATTCAGTTGGTGCTCATAGAATTGGCTGTTGTGGATGTCAACATGCAGGTAGGGAGACAGGTGGGTCAGGTGGAAGAGCCAGGATACAAAGCTGTTGTGATGCTGAATGTCATCTTGCATCTGGTCAATGGATGAAAATGTATAAAGCTGACTTTGACCCTCAGGTTAGGCAAATTAAAGACTATATGATGAGATCCTCAGGGCTCACAAAGACTTTTATGCAGCAAACAGAACCAGGGAAAAGAAGAAGAGGCAGTCAAAGGAAGCAATGATGTGACAATAAATCAGCCTGTCATAAAAGAGTCTCTAATTCTGGCAAAAGACAGAGAAATATAGAAAGATGGTTGACAGATCATGTGTGTTGCCCCAACAGTACAACAGAGTGAGGGACAGGTGAAGTTGAATATTATTATGGAAACTTTATTTGATATTTGGTTATAAACATGTCAATAAATTACTAGATCAGTATGCATTTTGTCAGCAAATAGCACTTTCATCTATTATATAAAGCAGAACGTTTGGCATATGTATGTATGTATGTCCCCGTATAGAAATAAAAACCGCTTGACCAATCTTGATAAAACTTGGCAGAAATGTTCCCTGGGTACCAACTTAGACCGTAGTGTATGTATTGTAGCCCTAAAACAAACTTAAGACCCTCAAAAAAAAAAAAAGACCAACTCTATTACAGCTATAGTATTTTATGGATCTAGACCATGTTTACAATGTCGACATGAGAAAAGATCGAAAGGATTTAGATCTAGATCTAATTTTAAGAACTAAACTTTGCACTTTTTTTTTTTTGACACATGTAAATACAAAATATAGTTTATTAATGTCATTATTTAATCAAATTAACCTTAAAATTTGGGTTTCAAAAGCATTTTTATATTACTTCGTTATTTATATCTGCAAATTTAGATATCCCGATCCACATTCTTTCATTAGACATTACCAAATGGTTATACATTAACACATCTCTCTACTAAGTCTATTCCTAGGTCTAAAACTCTTATTGAACTCTAAGAAGATAAAACTTCTTTTCGCAAAGATAGTTTTACGCTTTAACACATGAACATACTAATTATAGTCCATTCATTTCATAGTTTAATCAAATTAACATTCAAATTTATTTTTCTTAAGCATTTTTAATACATTCGTTCGCTGTTCGCTAAAGCTGCGTAGCCGTGTTGAGATAGGCCTATATTCATTCATGAAAAAAGTTCACGCATGCGCAGAGCAAAGTCTTCACGCAGCACAGAATGAACTCTATAAAAGCCAATTTTTAACTCTAGATTAGTCTAGATCTAGATCTATGTCTACCTCAAGATCTACTTTATAGTTTTAACACATGAACATACAAAATTAAGTCTATTCATTTCAAATTTTAGTCAAATATATGTAGGCCTACAAGCAAATGTTTTAATTTGAAAAAATGGATTTAAGTAGATTAGCTATTTTGATTTGATGGCTTCATTCATACTATTTTTACATTTACACATTCGCTTTATTTATTACATTATTATTTCGTTTAAATGTTTTAAAAACACTCTCAGTGACTATATCGACAGTAATACACAAATAAAGACCCGAGGGTCGTGGGTAAAATATGTCTAGTTTACAATAAAATACACATAAGATATCTAAACTTATCATAAATCTCTTAAATCATCAGCTATCTAATAGTATAGAGAATAAAATAAGTAGATCAATAAGGAGAGTTTATCCAGTTCACAAAAAGACAACTAACTAACCTTTTTAACAAGGTCAAGGTTACGAGCTGTCTTTTCTTCTTGGAGATAAGCATGTAGCCTTTGTGACATATTCAGCCATTCAGACGCATAGGTGCTGATCAAGTCAATAAATGCTATAGTAGTGTTTGCCTAATTTAGTTAGAAAAGGAAACATCAGAGAAACTTACTTTTATTTACAAAACAGAAAATATTTGATAAAATATGGAAAGTATCAAAATAATAAAGAATTGTTATTTTTTGTAAAAATAGAAAAATTAAAAATTGTTGCAAATTCTGGTATAATAAATGCTACCTATAAAAGATACTGCTGCAAAGGGCCTATGAAATCCCAGCAGAAACTTTGCTGCAAAAATCTTAAAGTTTTTTTTTCTTGTACTAGGGATACTAGCCACTGCCAGTAATTCACAATTTAAACTGTTGTGTTGGCAAGCAGGTGCTTAAAATAAGAGCAGAAACCCTAACCCATTAAAAATTATCCCTTTCAAGACTGAAATATCCACAGAGAAAGTAAATGTCTGTTCACCAGTTCTTGATGCCATTATTTACTAGGTTGATATGTAACAAGCAAAAAATGCAACTTTTTTTGCCCCCCTACAGTTATTAAAACATGAGAACCTTACAGTGACCAGAAAAAAATATGTAATAAATAAGTAGGTTAGTAATTTAAAAAAAAACAACATGAAATGAATAAAGAGAAACATATTTTTTTTATAATAAAAACAAAACAAAAAATGAAGTTATCAGCAAGATTGATCTGGCCAGCAGATAAGAATATGAAACCAAAACTAACTTTGTCAATAATCCTGTCAGCTGCTGAGTTATTGGGGGCATACAAGACTGTGGGGTTGTAGTATAGATAGTGTTGAATAATACTGAGCTTATCTTTCTGAGCCTGAGTCATACCAAGGAAATCTGGACAAATAAAACACACATGCACAAAGATAAAAAAAAAAAAAGGCATGATAAAAGCTGTAATTACTGCAATTTAAATTCTTGTATCATGTTCTGAATAAATTCATACAATGGTTAGAAGTATAAGAGTAAATAGATACATTGTATATGAATACATGGACCACTTTAAACAAATGTATTCAATTATAATGATTATGATGATCATTTTCTGAAAAATGCCTAGTGCCCCTTCATTCTTTCTATGCAGTGACTAAAAGGAAACAAATCCAAGTGAAGAAAGATGTCTGATTTAGAGATGTACCATTGTAGAGTATCCAAAATGAGTTAATCCGAAGACCCTATGACCATTGACAAAAGGGAAAGGATTTCTCTCAGCGGCCAGGAATAAAAGATTAGTTTTTTACCAACTCCTTTGTCAAAAGGGTTTTGAATCAACTAAATAGTATCCCTTTTGCATTGTCTAGTTTCCCTTGCAAGTCTAGAGGCTGAGCACCACAAAGGAGTCCTTTGTGCTCCTACAATGTATTGATACAATAACCATGAGAAGGCTACCTCCACAGCAAGTGATTCACATTCTTTCTCACCACATACAACAATGTACTCAGACCTAAGCTCACTGAATGTAATAGTGTTATTCGATGTTAACTCATCCATCTCCTCTCTCATGGAAGTTTCCACCATGGTGAAAGCTTGGAATGTACTATTAGGAATACAGGCAAGCGTTTTGCTTTATTTCCACCATGCAACTAATTGCCTAAATGGTACCAAAGCAGAAAGCAAATTATTTCTCAGTCAAAGTGACTCTTCTTTGAATTAATGCTTTATACATGAGAACCACTGGAGGTTGATTGTATCAGCCCATCTAATATTTAGTTTTCAATTTCACAAAGAAATATTTCAAATAGTAAAGTGATAGTTTTAAGATAAGATTTCTTTTTCTGAAAAAATCACAAGGAGAAAAAACAACTCTCTAATAGCTATATTGCTTTAAATATTATATGACTCAATAAATAAGAATTCAGATATTTAAAATAAAATAAATAATAATCCATTTGCCTGATTCAGATGTGTTGCATATGCATATTGAATATTATGTAAACGTGATAAAAAATATATATATATATTTATTCAAAAACAACTAACCTTCATCTACTTTCGGCTTGTCATTTTGTTTGTCATGATGCTTATCTCCCTTAGCTTTGGTCTGCGGTGCTATGGTTGTAGTTACAATGCGGGCTTTCTTACCACAAACAGCCCGATGCAGGAAATCCCACATTTTCATCCAGCCACTTTTTTTACGATCCCCTGGCACCTATATGGTTGTCAATAGAAAACCAGACGTCATTGCTGCTGATGATCACTGACATATATAAAAGCAAATAACTTACTTCAATATTGGATCATACATTTTACATGTAACTTTTGAGTGAATCTGGTGTGGATGTATATTTGTTTTGTATAGTTAAATTTTTTTTTGTTGTAATGCACAAATTGTGAGACAAACTTCCTTAATGCCAATAAAGATTATAATCATTACAGCTATCAACGAACCTTTTTTTAAATAAGTATGGCATGCTTTTTTTCATTGTAATAATCAGTAAATAAACAAAATAAACACTATCAGCTGGCCATTGAGCATGTTTAGGACTTTTTTTGAATTCCTAGCATAGAGATACCACCCACCTGATCTGAATCAGGATCTGTTGTGTTGCCTTGCCAGGTGGTGCTGGTGTTGAAGCTCTCTGAGTCTGTGCCATTCTCGTCAAATGGCAATAAAGAGATCAACTTGGCTATTTCGTCAAGCTCTCTTTGAAACTTTATAAACTTGGTCAGCTGAAAGCAAGAAGACAGTTTCTAGATATTTGCAAATAAGACATGCAACGCAAAAAAATTTACAACTTAGAACTCTATCTGAAATACCTCTATTGATTTATTTAAAAAAAAAAGGTTTTAATGGGGAAGGAGGGGCGCATTGTGGCTAAAGTGGTAAAGTCATTGGCTTCCAAACTGATGGGTCCTGAGTTTGAATACTGGTGAATTCTGAGTTTCAAGCTTTGGAATTTTTAGGACCCTCTGGAATCTAATCGATACCTAGGATACATGGGGACATAAAGGTGGTTGGTAGTTGTGCAGGCCACATGACACCAATTAGCCGCCTGAACAACACCATTTAGCCATCTAGTTTGGTGATAAATATGAGACCAGGAAACTCAACCAATAAGGTTTTTAAGTGTACTTTATCTTGAGTGACTTATTAACTTGGTACTGCTCTACTGATCAGTGGTTTTTTGCCTGGTGAGTGGGTCAAGTGTTTCATGGTTGATCTGATCTTTTCTTACTATTTATCCCCTTTGATATACTATCTCATCTTGAACAGTAAACAACAAAACTAAAGTAGCATGAAATGTGGAGTAAACAGACTTACTTTGTTGAGAAAGATATCCACTTTGATGGCAGTGGCTGTTAAATTGACTTGTTTGATATTCATCTAGAAAAGGAAATGAGAACAAAAAAAATAGCTGTTAAAAATATGGATTAAATTGAGGTCTATTATTGATAGGTATTTAAATAGGAATTTTAGCTGGGTAATCTTTTTTTTACAAAGCTTAACTCATTCTGTCTGTCTGTCTCTCTCTATGTCAGGTAAAAAGTTAGTACACATTATTTATTCCAACACCCAATCTTGGATAAAGCTGAAATTTTGCACAACTATTTCTTTTATCTGACAACACAAGAATCAATTTTAAAAAAAATTACCAATTAGTTAATTAACTATTGGTAATTAATTATTTTGTTTGGTATCTCAAACAAGGGAAAGAAATTTTACTAGACTTAAGTGGTGGTATAAACTGAATTAATCCCCTTTATAGGTATCTGTTTTAAAGTAAGTTTGAAATAAACAAAAGATAACTATGCAATCTTCTATTTTCATAAGCTCCTCGCTAGCAGAGTGGTTAGTCGGAGAGGTAGAGGCGGTTTGAAGCATGAATTCAATTTCAGTTCCTTGACAAATACTATTGGCAAAATATTTCCAATCACACAGATTTATTGTTGTTGGTCTAGATCTATTACAAATTTAATTACATGAATGATCTAAATTAATTGATACAATTACACTTTTTATTTTTTTTTTTGTTAAAGTTTTTCTAGTTTTAATAATCAACCTATGATTTAAAAAATGCAAGAACAAAAAAAATATGCATGCATTCTAAATGTGGAATACAAAAAAATGTCAGGACTAAATTTTAAAAATAAATATTTAGCAAAAAAAAATAAATATAATAAACTATATGAGTGTTTTAGCATAAATATATGTATGATGAAAGCTTAAAATTTATTTTGTGTATGTGTTCCCTCATTTTCATATTAAATTGTGCTATACAAATGCCAATAAAATGAATAAATTATATTTTGTTCATTTATCACTTAATTTAAATGATATCACACAATTTATACCTTTTATCTATAAATGAAAGAATATAACTTGAACACACAAAATTAACTATAATTATTGTTAAGGATTTTTTTTTCTACAGAAAGGTTTGTTTTCATTTCAGTCATAATAATTAGAACATTATATAAGAAAAATATAAAATATAACATTATTTAAGCAAAATACAAAATATAACATTATTTAAGCAAAATACAAAATATATCCGTCATGAGACCTAAATTATGTCTACCCTACCCACTTAAAGTAGTGATCAGGAAAATGATTGTTATTTAATCAACTACACACTTTCCCACAATCTAGAAGGTTTTCAGAACATTGCCTCAGTGCACAAATTTTGTTAATTTTATGAAAATTTTTGTATGACCTTGCATGCTACAAAATTATGTTGTTGTTTTTTTCACAAGAACAAAAAAAAAAATAAACCAGTAAAGGTGCAATGATCAAAAATTGAATGAAAGAGATATGGTCTTATA
Source organism: Biomphalaria glabrata (assembly GCF_947242115.1). NCBI lineage: Eukaryota > Metazoa > Mollusca > Gastropoda > Planorbidae > Biomphalaria > Biomphalaria glabrata. The sequence goes on along the minus strand of NC_074719.1, from coordinate 35,768,815 downwards.
ACTTACCAGTTGAATCATATTTTCAGTGTTGAGTTGGTAAAACAGCTCTTTGGAGAGATCCTCCAGTTGAGTTTTGTTGAGGAGACATAAATTATGCTGTAGTTTTGCCTGATAAAAAGTATTAGAAGCATCATGTTAACAACCTGAGCCCAAGACACTGAGTTCTATTATATAAATGGAGCGTGAAGTAAAAGGGTTGCCACAATTATGTAATTCTTGTGCCATTGATTTACAAGAGTTTTTGAGTGACCAGCACAATAACCTTCTTCCTTAATTGTTCTCAACTGAGGTCAAGCAACTATTAAGAACAAGTAAAACCCAATGATATTATAACAATCTCTCTACCCAAGCTATCTGCTAACACTGCACCACATCAAACAACTATCTCATGAGCTTGACAGCTCAAAGGTCTAAATAATATAATTCTTTAACATGTAATAAATCAAAGCCAACACTGTATAATTGGTAACACTTAACACTGACTGTACCATAGATAATCCTACTACCATATAAAATCTGTCCTGCTGTACCAAAGTCTACTGACCTCTATGTCTCTTCCTGGACTCATACTGGATTCTACTGCTCTGGATTGACATTACACTAAACTCAATGTACCGGACTGAATCTTCAAGTGTTTGCTCTTTATATGAGGGCTCAATGGCCTTCTCAAAAGAAATAGAACCTAGTTGGTCCCTTCTAGATGACCACATGACCATATAGGGTCTGAATGGCTTGGACTAGTGTTCCTGATGCATTGCCACTAATCATTCATCATGACTGACCACTTGCCTAGCCCTGGGCGATATCTGTTTGAGCTGATTGCACACATTGCCATCAAAATTATAACAATATCAATCCCAAGTAAAAATACCATTTTCTTGCAGAACTTAATATGTAAAAGCAGCAATAGGTTCTCTCATAAAAAATTTGGTACCTAGTGCTGCCTTTAGGATATGTAACATGTATAAATGATTCCTTACTTCAGCAGTTGGCTTCATTTTGATATGTCCCTCTGACTTTGAACTCAAGACTTACAACTTATGATTATTGATGACCAATAAGAGTAATCTCAAAACCAGTGGGTTCTTATGTACATCAAAATTGATTTCAACTCTTTCTATAATCTTATAACTTCTGCTACAATACTTACAGCCAACTCAACCAACCCTTTTAAAACAACACTTACCCTCAGCTGGCTGTTCTGATTCTCTGGTACAAGAACATTAACAAATGTCTCATTGTCACACAGAATTTCTCTTAACAAGTCTGTAGAGTTCAAGAGACTCTGTAATAGAAAAACCAAATTGATTTTTACATGCATTTTTATTTTATGTTAAGATAAACAAATCAATTTAAAAAATTACAATTTGTTCTTGAAGGAATGAATGAATTAACTCTAATAGCTAGTAAGAAACGGGTCAGAAAAATATATATTATATATATATTGGGCGCTATTTTGGGGCTACTAAAATAAACACATACCTTCAACCCAAAGACTATGTCTTCAGGAGGGATAATTATGCTCTCATTGTAATTTCGTATGAATGACAGCAGTTCCATTAAGGTTTTTAAATTCTCCACTGAATCATCACTGGAGCTGAGCAAAAGCTTAAGGAGCATCTGATTTAGACTCTGCGTGTTATTCTTGTTCATTATGGTAGTCAATCTGTCAATAACCAAAGAAATCTATTGGTGATGATCATTCATTCCACAGCAATTAATAGGTGTTGTTTTTTTGCCAAGCAATATTCTTTTGCAGAAATTTTCAAGATTTTATTGGCATAACACTCAGAAACAAACAACATTAAACAATACTTTTAATTTGTTAAGTAGATACTATATGTGGAGTAGGAAGTTCACCTTCCAATAAATGCCTGAATTTAAAAACATTATGTTGTAACAGGGCAGTTATTTAATAAACTTTTACATTTCTTTTTTTAAGATAACAAAAAAATATACATTAATGTATATAAAGTACTTTCTCAACAGATAATTTGGTGCTAAGTCCAATTCTGCTTTAGACAAAAAGCTGAAAATGATGTTACAGCACTTATAAAGTTCAAAAACAATAGCAAAAAAACTGTTATTCAATGGATACCAGCACATATAGAACTAGAAGGAAATGAGAAGGCTGAGAAAAAAATTAAACATTGCACCAGAAGAAATGAAGAAACTAATAGGGAATAGAATAAATGAAAAATGGACAAGCTCTCATCCAAATCACAAGAAAGATGATGCCTATTAAAAGCTATCCCAACAAGATGGTCTAATCTTTTGCCTCAGGACAGGACACAACAGAATGAGACAACATATGTTCTGGAACCTCAAAATTAGAACCAGTGAAATCTACCCATTTAGAGTGTCACCAGAGAATGCTGACCATGTCTTTCAAAACTGCATTCTTTACCAAGAGGCCAAAACAAGACCTGGGCCCAAAAAAAAAAAAAAAAACTAGATGGAGTGCTCCCTGATTTGATAACCCCTGCACAGTTCCTCTCGTGTATTGGTCTAATCATCTGCACGCTCCAACATAAAAATGAGAATGAGGATAAAGAAGAAGAAGAACAGCTAATAAAATGAGTCAAGTTTTTTTAAAAATTACTTACATATAATTTTAAAAAAAATCATTTAGCATCATAATTGAATTTTTAGCATAACAGCACACCTTTTATAAAATTAAGTTAAAGTGAAAATTTATCTGATATTTTAATATAAATGTATGCCCTGAAAAAGATGTATTTTCCATTGTGGTATTCTGTTTTTAATTTCAATTGTAACATTAGAATACTCACATTGGTAAGATGTCTTTCATGACATAATCTGTATTCCCTTGTGCAGAAGATAGCATTTGTTGAAAAATTAAGACCATATCTAAGAAGCCAAAATTATCAGGATGGTAAGAATTAAGAAGCATCTGTATTTGCTCCTCTATTATTGCTGATGATAAATTGTTATTTGTGATAGAAGAAAATTTAGCATTAAGGCTCCTACGCAAACGTGTGATGTGCAGCTTCTGGCTCAGTTGTCCACCAAAGAGATAATGATATATCTGTAATTGAGAATGTATAGAATCATGTGTAACAAGCTGATTTGAAAGTTTTGAACAGATGGGTGAATAAAATACAGTCTTTTTAGTGTTAATGCTTACTCAAATACTGTAATATCAGGGCACAATGAATTCAAGAGAATAGCAGTTTCATAACTGATTATAACATTTTGGCACAGCCATTCTGACACCTAACAACTGCTGATCATTTGGGTAATAATAAAAAAAAAAATACTTTTAAAAAAATACAAAGCTTATATTAAGTGTACTTAGTGACAATTAGTTTGGATCAGTCATGTAATTAAATTTGTAATAGATCTAGACTAACAATGAAAAAGCATTTGCAAGTAAATTTTAAATAAAGGGAACAACCTGAACTTGTGAGATAAAGCCTTCTCAGGCTTCTCAAGCCAACGCGGTAACCACTCTACTAGCATAGAGTCTATCAACATGGAAGATTGTACTGTTATCTATTGTTTCTGTTTCACGTGAGACGGCAGCCTAATATAAAGGGGACTAATTCAGCATATACCACCACTTCTGTCAAGTACTATTTCATTCCCTTGTTTGAGATACCAAACAAAGTAATTTATAACCAATAGTTAATTTTCTAATGGGTTCATTTACTTTAATTGATTTTTGTGTTGTCAGGTAAAAGAAATAGTTGTTCAAAATTTCAGCTTGATCCGAGATTGGATGTTGGAGAAATAACATGTACAAACTTTTGGCAAGACAGACAGAGCGAGTTGATGTTGGCTTTGTAAAAATTGTGCAAACCAATCCTTTTTCAATTCCTATAAGGCTGGCCTCTTTAGTTTATAGAAGGTATAATTTCAGTCCATGACAAATACAGAAACTTACTTCCTTCACGTGTACTGTAGAGTTGATAAAATCTTCTGCCTCTTCCAAAGTGAGATTCAAATGTGAGATCAAGAAATGGGAAAATCTGTCCCTATCCTGCAGGACACTGCTGAAACTGATATCTGAAAACAAAAAAAAACTTTGATTATCATCTACCACAATGAAGTTGGGTATTTTAAAGGAAGTTAATATTTTCTGTTTTCTCTTGAATGTTGATCAATGGTATGGTAAACAAGTTGTTTAACACATATTTCTCACGGCTATGGCCAAATTTGACTCACGGTGCCCCCACTGCTGGGAAGAAGATGAAACTGTGTCTCATATTCTTTTTGACTGCCCCAGACTTGCTGATCTCTGTCTCGACAGGTCTGGGAAATCAAAAATTCTCAATCTGTATGGTGACATGTATGCACTACGCAAAAAAGCAGGGTTTCTGTCCAGGGCATTTGCAATTTCTCAATCCCTCACTCAAAAGGAGTTTGATGATGATGGTGATGATGAATACAATTAGTAACAATAAAACAGGCTTTGTTAAAGTTAAAATCGTTATTATTAATATCAGATGTCCTACACACTATTTCTGACTTTGATTGGTTGGAAAGGCTTTGATTTTGTTCTTCAAGCCAATCAAAATCATTGTCATATTTGCCTAATAACAAAGGAAATTTGTTTAATTTGGGTTTAGCCAATCAGAGACATTTAATCTGGCTGAGGAGAATTTTGGTGTACCTTCTAAAAATAATTGTTTACACATTTTTATTGACTATTTTATTTAAGACTTATCTTGATCCACATTGCCAGTAACAGTTGTTCTTACATATGGTATAAAAATGGGCATGAACTTTTATTGATAATTGTTACAAGAGCATATCATTCATTCTCTATAAATACACATATATACATGTGCATTAATGGCTAAGTACTGGATAAAATAACCAGATGGAGAACTAGATTATTTTGAAATGTTCAAACTGACAACTGATTGGTTAAGAAATGGCATGGGTGACTGAGCTCACCACACAAGAATGTTATAATATTAAAAAAACATTATATATAAAAACAACACTTGTTTCAAGAATAATACAAATGAAACAAAATATTTTAAAAAAAAATACAAAGTGGGACAAACAAGTCTTATAAATAACATTGCTGAATAAATAACATTTCTGAATTTCATGATTTACTATGCTTTACATTTAAAAACATGAATAGCTAATTGGCCCTGTAGATTGTACATTGTGACTAGTCAATAAGTATTCCTCACTGGTAATCCTGTAGGACTTTCAGACTATAGTACTTATTAAGTTATAAGAAGAATATCTGTTAATAATATTTAAAACAAAACACAAGAGCAATCGACATCTACAATCTTTTTATATCCACTTTAAACACTAAAGTACACACCCAATGACTAAATCTGTTCTTTCATCACATGTTAAACTTTTAAGTTAGTAGTTAAATTTTAAGATGACACATTGGACTATCATAAGACTATTTACATTTATTAAAAGCCTATTGGAATCAACAACCATAACACCCTAGAGATGCGTTTATAAAGTGCACAGAGTTATTGCTAAACACTTTATCATTTCAATTCCCAAAGGTAAAAAATTCATATCCTTATAAAAGTAACACAAGTCTATTCACTTTTCAGAATTGTATATACACACCTGAAGCATTTTTGAGGGCGCTTATCATAAAAGCAGAATCATCAATAACTGCCTGATAGGTTTCAGGAAGCTCATCCATTTCCTGTGGAGACATGCCAGGTCTGAAGAAATCATGATCTTCTGCTACCACTTGTAACTGTTCTAGGAGGCGTCCTAGTTGACTGAAAGAGGAGGGAAAAAGCTATAATACTTCAAACTACATAAATGGGATGTGCGACTAAGTGGCCTAAACTACATGGCTACTAAACTGAGAAGTAAAAGTAAAGTTCTCCTTTCAGACCATGGGGTCTATAGGGCAGATGATGTTAAGGTCATATGTTTCTTTGTGTGTCATGTAGCTAGCACAATGACCAACTGCCTTTGCTTTCTCCATTAAGTCAGGTATCCATTAGAGTTGGCTGGACTCAGGGGTGTCCTAAAAATCCTGAAATCACTGTCTTCACCAAGATTCAAACCCAGGGCCCAGGTTCAGAAACCAAATGCTTAACCATTCAGCCACCACACCCCCACTAAACTGAAAGAGCTTGAGTTAAAATCCCAATGCAGATTAGTAATTTGAGATTCTAGAGGTAATAAAGAAACCAGATCCCCTACACACAGGTACATAAAAGTATTGCTGTTTGGTGCTATTTGGTGTTACTGTAGCTAATGGTTTTCCTACAGGGTAAGGTAGCTAGCCCTATACCGAACCCTCCTCCTTCCTCATCCGGGCTTGTCCTATGGCGGAGTTCAAAGAAATATTACTAGAATGTAATTTGTGCTAAAAAAAAACAATAATAATAATAATGATAATTGATTCAATGGCTAAAAATATTCTTTTAAATCATTAAGGTTTTTAGTGAATTGCTTAGATCAGGGGTGGGCAAATTACGGCCCGCGGGCCACATGCGGCCCGCCGGAGTGTTTTATGCGGCCCGCCGACACCTACAGAAGTCAGGTGTGCCCACAGTATATACTTATAAAAATGCAAAATTATTAAAAATAATATAAATATAAATTATTGAAACTGTCATTATAAAAAGTTTCAAGCAAATGAAGACTATGCTTATTGGCTATACATCAATACACTTAATTCAAGACACAATATCTGATCAGTATTTATTCAATGCTATAAAGAACTGTGTTGAATGTTGGGTCTGCTTGGAACAAGATGGCAAGGGTGACAACTGGTGGAGCTCGATCTTTGACTGAGTAAAATGGTGTTGTTTTTTTTAAATACCCCAACCATAAACTTGAAACAGGAAATTTTGCACAAGCTTCATACAATTTCAGCTTCTTAATATGATCAATAAAATCAAACTTGCTAGGGCCATGATGTATTAACCACAGGTAGCTTCGATTATGAATAAAATAATCCAATATTTCCTCTATCATAGCATGGGCAAGGCAAACGAACACTGTAAAATCTCAAGGAAGAAATTGTTACGTTACTTGAAGGACATTGACTGTGACTTTGTTACCAATATTTCTAATGAAGAGTGGAAGACAGATTTCATGTTTCATAATCCCTATTGCAATGAGTCTTTTGCATATGAAATGTAAATGGATGTTAAATCTTTTCAAACAAGGCTCTCCCATTTCTACAAGCAAGCAAAAAGAAAACACGTTTTGTCATTTTCCTTTGCTGAAAGGTGAAATTATTTCTAGCGAAATGATTAAAAGTAAACAAGTATAATTACTGGTCGATTTTGACTGACTGTAATTTGACAGCAGTCACAAGGGTAACAACTAGTAAGCTAGTTCCACAGTTCCAAACATTATGCACGAGTGTAAAAAGTAAAATACTGCACATTAAGTACAACTGTATATTAGTGGGGCTATTGTAATATAAAAAGACAACAGCAATTACAAAAAATTATTAATTGATTTTAAAAATTGCTAACTCTTCTTGTAATTCCTTAACATGGAGTATAGAAAAAAAGAAACGTGAATATAATACAGTGTAACTATGAATTAAAAGTTAGCTAGAGTATCTTTCTAAGTTGTATATAGGCTACATATGCGGCCCGCCATTCCCAAATTTAAAGAAATGCGGCCCTCGATCCAAAAAGGTTGCCCACCCCTGGCTTAGATCATATAATACCGGATTTTTAGAATGTCCCTGAGTAAACCAAACTCTAATGGGTGCATGACTTAGGTTGGAGAAGTAAAGAGGGTTGGTCAATGTGCTGGCCATTGGCCATCATCATCTGCCCCTATAGATGGCAAGTCCGAAAGAGGAACCTTTTTTTAATGTCATAACAACATTCTTCAAATATGTTCATTAATGTTTTTAGAATGGTATTGTCTTCATTTTTCTGTTAAAATAATAAATACTTACATAATCATTTTAGAAATAATGTTAATTATTTAATTAATTTATCAGCACAATTTCTTACTTTTCGCTAGAAAAGTTTAGAAACCCATGTTGATCTATTTCCCCTTCACCTTCACAGAAAATTTGAATAAGGGAGAGCAATCCAGTAGAAGGCAAGGCTCTTGCATGATATTGAGCTGTTGAACAGTCAATGTAACACATATAAAATAAAAGCTTCATAAATTCATTACTACTCATAATTTTAATGATAAGTAGACTACATAAACATGAAATTTATTTTATCTTTTCAGGTATTTAAACTCAAAATCAATGCCAAAGCACGAACAGCAAAACAATACAGAGGTGTTTGATTCATCAAAGATATGCAAAACTATATTTACTTTAAATTTTACACTATTTAGTAGAACTTAAAAAAAAATAAAAATAATAATTTGATCATTGATTATATATTCGGTGCCAATAAATGTAGTAGTAATATTTTTCTGAAAACAAGCCTAAAAATCTGAACACTAAGTATTTTTAGTAACGTAACAAGTGGTTTATTTACTATTATTGCTCTCTCTGGTGCAATATGTTAATTTTCAATGATATCTAATTATGTGAAATTACTTTTAAATTACATGTCAGAGCATAGTGATTACATCACAAAGGAGTTAAATCTTATCTCATAGCAGATTACTTCATCTGACAAGATTAAAAGATATGGATCAGTGTTGTTAAAAAATCTTGCTTACTTCTGGTTAAAATTAGTATTTGTTATTTTATTGTTTTCAAATATTTTTTTTCATTGTTATTTATGCTTTTAAAAAAGTGTGAGGCTGAAATTAATTGATGATTCAATAGGAAAACATTAAAAAAAAAGGATCTGACCAATAGGCATTTTGGTGGCTGGCAATTTTTTCCTGATGAGCAACAAGATGACAAAGAGCACAAGTGGGATGAACATCTCAAACATGACCACAAGCTGGTAAAAGATAATTGAATAAATGAGAAGAAAAAATAAAGTTGGTAACTTTAGTCTAGTGGATACCAATCCCTAGTTATAAGATCTGATAGTGCAGCGAACATTTCAAATTGCATTTGTTTGTTTTACATGTTTCATACATTCCTTCATTACATCCTAGGCTAAACCTCCAGCAGGATGGTGGGGGATGGCAGACAGCAGGTTTCAAGCCTGGGACAATCAAGACAGTAGTCCAGAGTGCCATACCACACAACCAGACAATGCTCTGGGACACAGAAGACCAATTAAACACTTAACCCAAAAAGTAAGCAGACAGCTGCAGAGTGAATACATAAACAATGTAATATCTAAAGATAACAACAAAAACCTATGGTCATACATTAAGTCTAAGAAAATGGAAACAACAGGCATAGCGCCATTAAAAGATGAACATAACATAATACATAATGATAATGAAACCAAAGCAAACATCCTAAACAAATACTTTGCATCAGCATTCTCAGCCCCAGGAGACAAAGACATATTACTGAATTTGAACCAAGTAAACAACATAGAAGATATAGTAGTACAAGAAAATGGAATTCAAAAACTATTTGCCAACACCAAACCAAATAAAGCTTCTGGACCTGATGGTATTCCAGCTAGATTACTCAAAGAACTAAGCAATGAGCTAGCCCAAGTGTTCAAAATACTCTTTCAGGCTTCAATTAACCAGGGCAGAGTACCAAAGGACTGGAAAGAAGCCAATGTCACCCCCCTATTTAAAAAAGGAGAAAAATCTGACCCAGGAAACTACAGACCAGTATCACTTACCAGCATCACATGTAAAATCCTAGAACACATAATATGTAGCAACATCATAAACCACTTAGACAAACATAATGTCCTCACACCATACCAACATGGCTTTAGGAAATATAGATCATGTGAAACACAACTAATAGGACTAATTGATGATTTTTCAAAAGGTTTAGATAATAGTGAACAAATAGATGCTATCTTACTAGATTTTTCTAAGGCTTTTGACAAAGTACACCACCATAGTTTGCTTAAAAAATTATAATATTTCGGCATTAATGGTTCACTGCATCAGTGGATTAAAGATTTTCTGATAGGGAGAGAACAAACTGTAATAATAAATGGCTCTAAATCAACACCGATAACAGTAAACTCAGGTGTAGCACAAGGAACAGTATTGGGTCCACTACTATTTTTAATTTACATAAATGATTTACCAAATTGCATTACTTCAGGAACAAAAGTCAGATTATTTGCCGACGATTGCATAATATATAGAACAATAAAAACAACACAGGACACAGATATTTTAATAAGAGAATTAGATGAATTACAGAAATGGGAATCAAATTGGAGCATGTCTTTCCACCCAGAAAAATGTCAGTTGTTAAGAGTAACAAAAAAACTAAAACAAATTAATTCCACTTATCTTATTCATGGCAAACCAGTAACACAGACTAAAAACGCAAAATACCTAGGTGTTATAATAAATGAAAAACTGTCATAGAATCCACATATTGATGAAACTACAAAAAAAATCAAACAAAGCATTAGGATTTATTAAAAGAAATTTCTATAAATCAAATAAGAACATAAAACTAAAATGTTATTTAACCTTGGTTAGGCCAATAATAGAATATGCATCCTCCGTTTGGGACCCCTCAACTCAAGAAAACATTAAAAAACTGGAACAGACACAAAATAGAGCAGTGAGATTCATAACAAACGAATATTCACATTTGACTAGAGTAACACCTTTAGTAAAATCACTAAATTTAGAAAGCCTTCAGGACAGAAGGCTCAAAAGTAAAGTAGCAATCATACATAAAACACTGAACCATAATCTTCAAATACAAAAACAAAATTTAATAAAATACTCTGAAAGACACAAAGATAAAGGCACATTCCTCGTCCCATATGCTAGGACAAATTTGTACAAACACTCCTTCTTCCCTAGTGCTATTAGAGCATGGAATGGGTTGCCTGAGCTAGCCAGGAAAACCAGTGACTTGGCTGAATTTAAGTCATTGGTTAATATGCATGACTAAATGCATGACGCGTAGGACGTAATCATCTTCTTTTTTGAAGTAACGTCTGTATTATATAAGATAAGATAAGATCATAAAGGCTAGGGCTTTTTAAGTGGCTAGCTGATGCATGCTTTAAAGTCGCATGAACAATAAACTAAGGCTAAATTACATAAAGTAATCATTTCATCATTTAAAGATACTCCAACTATAACATCTAATTTTTAAAAAAAAACAATCAAACAACATATTTTTATGAACTAATGCCTACTTACTGGACTCCGCTTTTTCAGAGTGAAATTCTTCCATAGCAGGAGTCTAAGTTGATGAAAGAAACCCATTTTTTGTTCAGATTCTGTTTCACAGGGCTAGTGGCTTATTATGTAGACTTTCACAGTTCAGTTTTTCCCAGAACAGTGAATTGAGACTGAATTCTTTACTTGGAAGATGTTCTTCAATGTTTTTCGACATTTTATCAACTAAACACATTTATCCATAGTTGATTTGGATTCCTTTGTAGTTTTATTGTTTTTGAGAACAGCTTTTATTTCAGTGACAATGACTTCTTGCTTAAATGTTAGCGGTAACAGGACAGCTACATAAAAAAATTGAAAAAGTATGATAAATATGACTTCATATCTAGATTGTACAATTACTAACAAAACATTTTCAACTTTTGAAAATTCATCTATATGTATATATGCATTTTCAAAAGTTGGAAAAATTAGTCTTGAAAATGCTTTTCTTGTTATTCATGATCTCAATAGCAAAAAGTGTTATTAAAAATAGAATTTCAACACTACCTTAATCTTACTTAAAATAGGTTACACATTACTTAACTAAAAGTTCATCTTCTTATGACATTACACTGACACTGATTCTATGGCCTTCTTCAGTCGCAAAGCGACTAAATTAGATGAATGCCTGGGCAATAGCTGTGGTCGGAATGATATAACCCACACATCAGTTCCCCCTCTCTATGCAGCTGATGTATTCAAATGAACAGCATTGCCGATACAGTTTGGGGTCAGCGGTGTCACAGGTTCTGCCAGGGTGTAGCACCAGCTCCTGATATCTCCTCAGAGTTGACTCCCGAAGCCTTTCCCATGATTGGGTATAGCTGAAAGGCAACAGAGGTTTGAATTCTGAGTTTTCCTTCTCCTAAGTGGGTAGCCAGCCCCTCCTGCCCAAAGCTTACTGGTTAAAGCGCCAGTTACTCGCCTTTGCCCATTCTATTATAGTGAGAACAGTTCCACCATACTCAATATCTGAGCCACACATGAAGGCCAGGAGTTGGACTGGTTGACAGAGGTTATTTGAGATGCATGCCATGAGGAAGCATTTCATAGGTAGTAGAATGCTTACATCCATTACCACTTCCAGCCATGACACCGATTATAATTTGTCATACTAACTAACTTTTATTTTCAATCAATTTATGGTCAATCTTGAATATGAATAGAGTGTGATAAATAATGTGTCAATAGGACTGAACAGTTGGTGCTATATTATTATATACCTACAAATCTCTGTTTGTGTAACAAATAATCTTTTTGGAACATTGCCTTGCTAAAAAAAAATTAAAAAATATTGAGATGGTATCTATAATAATTATTTATTTAAAAAAAAAAGGTTAGTTAATTATATATATATATGAAAGTTATGTTTCCATAGATTTCATCTAGATCTAAATACATAATCTAATAATATTTGGACTCTCAATCTCTAGTTTAGTTAAATCCCTATAAATGAATTATAGGGCCTAATGTCATATGTATATATAGAGAGAGATCTATATATACTTTTTAAAATAGATCTATTTTAACATATTTAGCTTTAAGTAACATCAATTACATTAATTAAATTGCATCACACACACACAAGTCGCAATACACACACAAGTCGCAATACACACTCAATCACTAAGTACTGTATAAAAAAATGTATTGGGTTTCCAAAAATCTATTTTAATATTACAGAAGTCAAAATTAATCCTAAACTCTTAAATGAGCAATTCTTGTATGTATGTATACATGTGTATATAATGATTTTCTGTAAAATTTCAAGGTATATGTATAAGCAAGTATAATATATAAATTTGAAAAAAATTCTCAACTCATTGGCCAAATTGCGAAAACTCAAAGGTCGACTGTCATATTGGTTTAAACATGTTTTGTTATCCTAAAATTAAATTTTGCTACACATATTTTATGAATGAAAGGTCTTCAAATGAGATCAAAGGAAAAAACTTAATTCTGTTTACATCACTAGGCCTACAGCAAGATAGGAAAACAAAACTTGACACCACTTACATCACTGGCTTAAAGTGGTACACTAAAACATTTCTTTACAAACATGAACACATTTTAATGAATCAATCGCCTAATTAAATTTGCCCATCATCGTATTGAAGGCTCTATTAGCATTTTGACCAAAGTAAAAGCGACCTATATATGACTCTTTGCAATTAAAGTGTAAACCATTTATAAATCATACAAATTACAATAACCATAAACAGACTTCTGTAAATTTTATTTAATTCTTTCTTCCATAATAAATGAATCTACATAAGTGTTTGTAAGAGTAATACTTCTTCAATTATCAATACAACCAAAATTACAATGCTCGTATTTATTTCCAAGAATGAAAATAAAATAGAGGTAGAGAAAAATGTGAGAGAGTTTGGAAAAACTTATATCTTTCTTTTTTCATCTATAGTTTGTCTAGATCTGATCTTAATAAATCATCATTCATTATCATGAAAAATAAAAGATGCATGATGCTATATTATAGATGTAGATCTAATATAGGCTCTAGTAGATCTAATCTTTTAAATATTATAATAGAATTTAATAGACTATTACTATTGCTAAGTTAATTTAGAATCTAGTATTAGTAAAGTAAGCACTATTATGACTATACACTAAGACTGAGTACTAAGACTAAGACTAAGCCTGCTAAATCGCTATAATTTTAACTTAGTATAAGTAGCAAGTATACATATAGATCTATATTATACTACATATAGAATAATATAGATCTAGATTTCTAGATCTATAATATTAATAATATAAGCATAAGGGTCAATAAGGCCAAATAAAAGCCTTTAAGTAGTTTAAGCTAAGGCTAAGGGCTTATTCATTTTTATTTTTTTTAACTTATTTAATATTTGTAAAAGAAAAAAGCCTAGCCCTAACTCAGTAACTGGGCCTACCAAAAACTAACAGATTTTTTTTAAATTCTAACACTAAATCAGAATAATTTATAGACATAGACTCTATAGATATTTACCTTTGTTTTATGTTAATAGTTCACTGCATATTTCACGAACACACTGAGTTAGAAGAAGCAAATAGAACTAAGAGCTAAGACGTTTTGGATGGAAATGGTCCAATACGTCGTTATTCTAACTTGTCCTATTGCCATTTACATTTTGCCTTTCTTCTATTTCTGTACACAATGATGTCACATTTCAGGGTTATGGTCATGTGACTAATCTCGTACATTTCATTGGTTTCAGCAAATCTAAAAAAAGAACATTGTTTGGTCACATGACACGAATATTTATCAACACAGCTGATCCAAGTTGTTCTAGCGGTTGCAAGTGGTTCTAGCTCTCCTTGATCAGGGGAAGTGTACTTGGAGGTCCCAAATAAAAAAGTAAACAACGAAAAAAACAAACAATATGTGCAATTTCCGTAGCGTTCTATAAGCTTCTTAAACGTATTCGTAGAGCTTAGAAAAATCGTGCAGACAAGTCTCGAATAATCCAGATCCTAATTATCCTAATAGAGACTGGACCGTCCTAATATAGGCCTAGGGCCTAGGCCTATCATTGCCAGACGGTTTAGGCGTAACTTAAGTTACAGTATTTCTCAAATAGATATATTGTTGTTGTTTTTTTTTTTTAATATTAATTTTTACTCGGAAAAAAAATAGTTCTTAATCCTTTTACGGGTACTTTTGCCCGATGCATATAATATATAATGATTGGAATCGTCAATATGTTAATATATTATTACACACAGGGATATATATATATATATATAGCGATCTCGACATTTGGAACAGCAGTATTCAAAAACTATTGAAGATACAAATCAGGCCTCTCTGGAATTTAACATTGTTGGAAAATATTTGCAGTTCATTACATATATATCCTTTGAATCAGAGACTTCTCACAAGAGCGTACAATAATTTAGAATAAACAGGATGTATGGAGAAGTCTCAGGGAAAATTACCCTCGAGTACGGCCTCCCCAATGGCTCGAGATCCGTCCTTTCATGCGTTGTTTTCAAGGCCTTCATAAATGACCTACCGGCCCAGCCAGAATGCCAAAAGCTGTTGTTTTTGTTTTAATCCGGTGGGAGCGCAACCACTATACAATACAAGAGTTGCAACAAGATCTACGTACGTTCTGCTCATACACAAAAAAAAAGCATCTAAGACTGGCAATAATAGGCCAATATTCTCCTGTTCACGCTAAGGAATGGCAGGCATATATCTCAAGCAGCCTTCCGACTCTTCTTCAGAGAAGGAGCTCTCAGCGTGGAAAAGCTACCCAAATACCTTGGTATAACTTAGATCGCAGAATTTCGTCAGCAATTGATGGGTACGATATAAAATACGATCGCATATTTATGTCCTTTCCTATTGTAGAGATGAATACAGGGCCTAATGAACTCTTGTGGTAGTTTCTTTTGTTGCCACACATCTGGTTGATCTTTGTTAATTTAGCTGTTAGCTCTGAACTGCCCAGTACATATATTTCAGCAAGGGTGGAGTCTACCCAGTGCCTTACCATTTAAAAGGTTGGATACTGCAGTTACTACTTTATTAAATTGGGGAGGATCAGCATGTTCATAGACTTAATTTAAAAAAAAAATGTAAATTAAGATAAAGATCGAGGTTTGGGTAAGTCACAGGATCAACTATTAATTTAAAATTGATTGAACTAATTCAAGACAACACGAAAATAAATATTTCAAGAGAATAAAACACACACACAAGAAGTTTTTTTAAATTTTAAATATGAAATTTAGTTTGTAATGACTGAATGAAAAAATGATAATCCAAACAAGTCAACTCTTAAATTAGAAATTTAATTTTATTTTATTCTTTAAAAGCATAATTTAAATTCACACACACAATGCTAATATTAGCTCTTTGAATAACAAAATGAACAAATACGATGATTGCTGCAAATATATCTACCAATTCCTTAATAACCTCACTAATCTGCCTCATAGAAAATATGTCTAAACAAGTCAACATTTCGGTAGAATTGGATGCGTTTCATTTGTACAGAGCAAATAGAACCATAGATAGTGGAAAAGCCAGGGAGGAGGTATGGGAGTTTAATGTAAACAAACAATATTGATGTGCCAACAATATCACAATTAAAAGTAATAAATGAGTATGACTGATATTGAACTATTGTGTAATAATTTTGGGCTATATTATTTGCCTAGAGAGTTTAAACAAATTTGATGTCATGCTTATGTGCATACAACCCACAGCCAAAACAGGGGAAGCAACAGAACATATATTAAAGGCATTCACACACGATATGGAGACTGAAAGCCCTGACTTTGTTCAAGCAATTCTAGGAGACTTCAATCATCTGTTCTTGACACTAAAACACTAGCCAACATATAGTCAATACGATCATTGTCCTACAAGGCAAAATAGAAATCTAAAACGTGTTACAGCAACATAAAATGGCCTAAACATCACAAGCATTATCTCCCCTCAGAGAGTCTGACAACACCATGATTCATCTCACTCCCACGTACAACAAGTTCTAAAAACAACAACAGTCCAACCAGTCAAGGACTGACTAAAAGGTACAAAGTTGTGTCAAGCAGATTGAGACAACTGCCCAGACATAGGTAACAGATCCCATTCTTTACATATCCAATTCTGTGAAAACATGATTATACCCCAAAAGAAAAGAAAATCATTCATACCATTGTCAGTCATCAGAGTGTTTCAATGTCATTCATCATCACAGAGAACCACATAGGAGCCCAATTTGTTAATGGCTGATTGTATGTGTATGTGTTTTTATGTGTATTTGTATCTATATTTTTATTGTTAGCCTATGGTAGTTAAGCCTATGGTGAATAACTGTTGTAACACCAAATTTCCATTTCTTTAGGCCATCTTTCTTACCTTATCTTACAATGAAAATTTTTCTAAACATCTATCTCTAAAACAAAAGATCCAATGTTTGCTTGTCTAAAACAATAAACGACATAATACTTTACCAAATGTAAAAACAAAATAGCTTTTTTGTATCATTAACCTTTGCATGAAACAAACACAATAGCCTTAAGCAAAAAAAAGCTTAAAGCATGTTGGGTGTATGTGAGAATCTTCATAATCTTCAATAATATGATTACAATGTTTGTTAATATTTATCAACCGTGACTAACCGTTTGGGAAAGGGAGCAGGTTCTATAAATATTGCTATCAATTTATCCCATCTTACTCCATAAGTTTTTTGTCCCCCCATGAACTACTTTTGCAAATACAAACAACTGAATTTTTCAGACATTCCTGATGATTGAGAAAATATTTCCCAAGAAATTCCTTCCTCTTTTTAATTAAAAAATGTTTTTGATGCTCACATACTTAAAAAAAGGACAAGATTTTTCAGCTTTTCACAGGTTTACATATTAACAGTATCTGTCTCCCTTCTGATCCTTCCAAATCCACAACATCCACACAGAATCCTGCAGACTTAAACTCCTCAACAGTCAACTCCTTGCTCCAACAAGCACCATGGGCCTCGCTGTCCTCATTCTGAAAGCTTTCAGGCAGGCACAGAAAGGTGCTCATGGAATACATCTGTGCTGCCCCAAGGTTTTTTGCATCCTGAGCATGACATCCACTCCCTACAATTTCGATTGCTGTAAAAAGTCCCCTTTCTTTGTCTAGCATCTGTTGAATTCCCTCAAGAGCCTTTACTGGATGAGGAAGATCATGGATCACGTCAATGACAAATATCCAGTCCACACTGTCAATACTGTTTGTTGGCAAATGGCATGCATCTAGTTTTGCAAATGAAATATTGGCAAGGTGACCCCATTTGGCTTTCAACGCGTCGACCAGTTCATCACTGTAGTCAGAAGCAATGAACTTGCTTTTGGGAAATAATGTTGCTAGTTGGCCAATAGTCCTGCCCCATCCACTTCCAAGTTCAGTCACAGATATGCCTTCTTCTGTTCAAAGAAAAAGTGTAGTTTTTAATCAATATCCTATTCTGTAAGAACACTGTAACATTTTCTCACTATTAAATAAGCAAGTGGTAAATAAGTTTAAGAAATTGTAGTAATAGTAAGGTTTTACTAGATCTTGATTTAGATCTAGCAGTTACAAAAGCTTTAACACATTTAGAAAACAAGGAAAACTGGACATATCACAATGGAATTTAACCTATGGCTGAAAAAGAAAGCAGATCTACAAGAACTCGAGTTCAAGCATGGAGATGAAAATCTCAAGAAAGATCTGAATGGCAGGATGTGTTGAAGTAAGCCAGAGCATTAGCTCCATGGCATGTATTGGCACTGGGATAGATGGACATCACTTACAGTTTTGTACACAATCTCATCTCTCCATTCTACATTCCGTCTGAACATGTGATTATTAGCGGCACCCAAAAGGGGAAAAGACACTAATAGTTTTGTGTGGTCTGTCTGTCCATCCGTCACATTTAGATCCCGTAAAATAGAAAAGATAGTGAAAATCTGACATCATAATATTTTAGATCATTCAAAGTTCTGATGCAACCTTTGTATTGTATTAGCTAAGTCTCTCCACCCATTTCAAACAATACAAAAGATTTCTTACCTAAAAAAAGTTTAAAGAAAGATTTAAAAACATAGAGGTAATAATTATAAAAAATCATTTAAGACTGCTTTGAAGATCTCTAACCATGCAAAAAATGTTTCCAAGCACATATTATTATCAGACTTGTATTTACCTAGCCTCTCTTTGAGACCTTGGCATGCTCCAAGAATGAGCTCGATGATAGTATTCTCACTTCCTGTTTTGCCTTCATCCAAAGCTCGCATCAACCCAGCACCATAATTTACTCCTAGAAAGAATATAGAATGATTTTTTTTAAAATAATGCATTCTGCAGCATGGGCATGTGCAGTTTGGTAATTATAAAAATTGCAAAAATGAATGGCTTGGTTTAACAAAACTTTTTATTTTGCTTGTCGAGCACAAAAAAAGAAACAAAGCATCACAAGACTTATTTTACAGGTTTACCCCTATCCTTAAAAAGTTTAATTATATTCATCTGAATAGTGTTATTTCTAACCTCTATCCCAGTTATTTGTACCACAGATTTTAAACCTACCACAAACAAAAAAAAACAAGCTAAAACAGTTAGAACTTAAAAGACACTTAGTATTAGCTAATCCTACCTTCGACCTTCTACTATGCTAATTAAATATCTATCAGATAAAAGATAAAGGTCAATGAACATACCATATGGACCATCTGCAAATACACAGCTTTTGACTGGGTTGTAAGCTTCCATCAAGGCGTTGATAAAGGAGACAGAAGAGCGGAAACCTCCCACCTGCCAAACTTCCTTGCCTTCAGAGCTGATATAATATCTGTTCAATGATTCATGTTGTTTCACATTGACAAAACCAGCACTTACTAGGCAACCCAGAATTTCTTGAACATACCTGAAATTTTCAGAGAAGTAAAGAGAGGTCTATTCTAATTAAAGATTATTTCAATCCATTTTCGCAAAATAAAAAACGTCTTGCAAATTTAGACCTGATGTTAAAGACCTGTAATAAAATTTACTTAAAAAAAAAAAGTTTGCCTTTCAGACCTTGCGATCTATAGGGCAGATGATGTAAAGGTCATCTGTTTCTGTGGCCTTCAATTACGGAAGGTGTCATGTGGCCAGCACAACAACCAACCACTTTTATTATTCCCCAACTAATATTGAAGTAGATATCCTTCAGAGATGCTGGAGATGGATAGGTCACACCCTTCGCAAGCCTGCATCCAACATAACAAGGCAAGCCCTAACCTGGAACCATCAAGGAAAGAGGAAGAGGGGACGGCCCAGGAATACATGGTGCCACGATTAGGAAGCAGATGGGCAAGACATGGGGACAGTTGGAGAGACTCGCCCAGAACCGAGATGCCTGGAGGAAGCTGGTTGTTGGCTTATGTCCAAGAAGGGACCACAGGCAGAAATGAGATGAGATGAATGTCAGGTACTTAATAGAGCTGGGTGGACTCAGAGGCGCCTAAAGATCCTGAAATTAAAAATCCCAGTCTACACCAGGATTCGATTTCCATTCATGTTTTTTTTTTAAAGTTTTAATCAACTCATTCTATCTACCTGACTGTCTGGTAAAAATTTAGTACATGTTGAACGTTGAAACTTTGTTCAATTAAATATTGGCATAGACAGGACTTAAATCAATAAAAAGAATTAACCAATTAATAAAAGTAAAGCAAGTTAAGTTCCCCTTTATAGGGGAGATGATGTAAAGGTCAGCTGTTTCTGTGACCTATGGTTAATGATTGGGTTGTCATTATGTGGCCAGCACAACGACTAACCGCCTTTACTTTTCCCCAACTATGTCAGGTACCCATTCAAGCAGGGTGGACTCAGAGGCGCCCTAAAATCCTGAAATTAAAAATCCCAGTCTTTACCAGGATTTGAACCAAGGACCCCAGTTCAGAAGCCGAGCGTTTACTGCTCTGCAACCACATTGTACACCTCCTCAAAATTTACTTAGATTTTCATTAATGTTTTTTACAGAGCTTTTATCAACTCACTCTGTCTGTCTACCTGAATGTTTGGTAAAAAGTTGTGTGTACACATTATTGGTCCCACCCCATTCTTAGATCAATTTGAAACTTTGTACAATTATACATTGACATAGACAGGACTTAAATAAATAGAAAAAATAATGAATTAATAATAATAATATTAATATGGGTTGTATATGACAGCGCAGACAATGCAGAATCACACAACAAGACATTCTTCAATACTCCTCCTTTAATCTAATCGCAATTTCTCAACCTGTTTGGTGCAATATGTAATGGTGATGGACAAAAAATCTGCTGTATTTACACTGCACTCTTAAGTCAGTATTTTGATACTGATCAAGTAAAAACAACTTTACTGTTAATGTTTAAAAAGTTAAAATTGAATTAAATTAAGAGGCATTTTATCATCTAAATAGAACCTGCACCTCGATTTTTTATTGATTCTATATGTTCTGTTAAAGAAGACTTCAATAAACATCTACCAGTACCATTCTACCAATCTTTCTCACATTAAAATTGAATTTCTCCTAACATCATTGAATTCTATTGTTCTCTTGACATCTTTGTTGCTTAACACGACCTCTCATATAAAACATTTTATATTGTTTGTCATTTGTAACAATACTAAATAGTTATCATTGCCATTACTAATTTTAAGAGCTTAAAAAAGCATTTCAACAAAAACACAGATTCAACAACATACCTCTCTTTGAGATGCTTCTGCTTGGCTATGTCAGTTGTGGTGAGAGGAGTGTCTGAGATGACAAGAGCATCAATAATACCAACATCTTTGGCTAAAGCAAGAGTAAAGCCAATATGACTGTTAATGGTAATTTGGCCCACCAAAGTTTTATAGTCGCCAGACATGATGTTCAGTGAAAAGGTTGTATGACTAAAATTTTAGTTCCTGTACATCTGCTTTTTATAGATAATTATTGACTCTTATGAATATGATTGATACAGTAAGTCTACTATATTGTAGGCCTATTTATAGAAACTCAAGTGACTCAATAATAATTGGATAAGTATGCCACTAACATTAAGTAGATTAGATAAACCAGGTGAAGTAGATCTGGAGTATATCTCTAGACCACTCTAGAGCATGGGCATAGCCCAGCTGGGGAGGGAGGTCTGGAGTTCAAACCCTTTCCCCAAAATAAAATATATCCCCCCCCCCCCCAAATTTGAAATTGAAGCCTCAGCCTGACAAAATCTAATACAAACTACAGTTGAATCAAAAGTTCCCGGAAGGTGACCTCAAAAACCGCTAATAAATAACAATTTACAAGCAAAACTCAGTTACCAGTATTATATAGTTAATATAGGCTGTACCAATTTTCATCAATGGAACCCAGCTCCCTTTGCAAAAAAAATAAATAAATAAACAAAAATAAAGCAGAACTAGATCTAGCTCTATTACTATGACTATGTAGATCTAGTCATTCTAGTGTATGACTATAAATTATAAATAATTAATATATTTTTTATATCTTTTATATCTAGAATCTAGATCTAGATTAAAAATTTATAACAATTATTCTAATTTTAATTAGATCTAGAATACCCTAGAATCTTAGAAGAATCTATTTCTAGATTATTCTAGTCTAGATATAGCCCTAATATAGCCTATATTATAGGTCTAGTTATACTTTTATAGATCTACATATAGTCAATGGTTATTCGGTACCACACTAAGTCACTAAGTCAGACTCAGTGACTCACAGAGTCAGTATACCGTAGCCGTAGATCTAGTCACAATCTAGATCTAGAATCTAGTGATTACATTGACCATAATAATATCTCTTTCAAGTCTTTGAGTTTGAGTACTGCGTTGCCAAATTAAAATTACTCCCATATTCCAAATGATATATAGAGTCTAGAGAATCTATATATAATATTATATATTTATGCCATATAAATTTAAAAAAAAAGACAATTAGTCTTCTACTAGTCTAGACTAGATCTAGAGTTAGCCTATGCGCCTATGGCAGGCTATGGCTATGGCTATAAGTATAATGAGCCTATAATAAGAGTATAATTTGAGCTATGAGTATATATAGGCCTACATGAGTGCTCTTTTTTTTTTTGTGACGGTACGCACCGGTACGGCGTACCGGCACCTTTTTCAATGTGGGGAAAAAATTATTAGCCTACTTCAGTAGGCCTACTTGTCTGGTATTTTTTAACGTTTATTATTAATTTATTAGTAGTTATAAGTTAGGCAACCCATCAGCACTGATCCGAGTACCGGCACCTGTTTTTTTTTTTTTTTTTTTTTACAAAAAGCACTGCCTATATACATAACAAACAGTGTATTGTAGATTTAGACTTTAGATATATCTGGAAATATCCGGAAATTATTCAAATCTTTTGAAAACTCATACAAATCTCCTGAAATATATAGGCTATAAACAAAAATTTTCATTTTGGGGTGTCATTCAATAGGGGAAACGCCATTGCAATCCTACACGCGATAAAAAAAAAAAGGCATTATGCAATACCCGTAATCAGGGGCGGACTGGCTATATGGGCATAAATGCCCGGTGGGCCGGTACCCAAATGGGCCGGTAGGGCCACCGAAATGTCTGATCGAAGTCACTATGGCACATATATCAAGTTGTTAAAGGTTTTATAATATCCTTATTATGTTATTATTATAATTTGTATAAAAGGCCATCTGAGCGTCGTGTTTAAACAAAAAGTCTTTCACAGACATTACATATAGTGTAATACTCTTTTAATCAAACACATTTTCCGAAAATAAAATGTAGAATGTAGACAATGCTACTAGTAGGCTTCATCTTTTTAGGGCCTTCATAATTGCTGATATAAATAGACGCTATATTATTGCTTATTAAGATATAGAGTTCAATGTAAGCATGCATATCGATACATTATCAAACTTAACAATGATTTTTAAGGACCGATACACCTAGACATGGATGCCCATCACATGATAGAGAATTTGTGGGCCGAATTTTATAGAAATGCCCGGGCCGATTTTGACACCCAGTCCGCCCCTGCCCGTAATTGTGGAATCTAGTGAAAGAAGCTTCCCGCGCCTCAAACTAATGAAGAATTACTCGAGGTCAACAATTCTCGTAGATATTATAGATTGAAACATTTGGTAATTTTCTTGCTATTGAGCGTGATATATGTAGGGAACAGAACTCTTATGATATACTGTATGACTTCGCTACACGCAAGGCTCATGTAGTAATTCTGTGCGTAGCAAAGAATGAATAAAATGCAAAGGCGACTATATTTTCTAATACAAACTCTTAAATTAATGTTCACTTATTATCCGTATTCCACCCAAACTGGGCCCCGGGAAATCCGTTTCGCATTGGGCCCCACAATGGATAAGTCCGGCCCTGCTATTTAGTGACGGGTGAATACTTCTTGTTCTCCCCCCTCCCTCTTTTTTTTTTTTCGCCTCTAAAATTGGGTGGGGTAACTCTAGTCCGTCTGACTTGCAGAGATAAAAGAGTGATCTTTCCATTACTCGCTGTCCAAACTCTTGAGCCATGAAGAGAATTATATATATAGATAGTGAGAGTCTATATAGATGGGTAGATATGATAAAGAATAGAGGAGTGTTTCTCAAACTTTTTTCCAGTGGCGCACGGTAACCCCCCCCCCTCCTTTTTCCTCAACAAAAGCAAACATTTAACAAACAAATTCTTTCTCTCCTTAGCCAGCTTCGGATCTAGAAAAAAAAATCATAGGGGCGACTTGCGCAATCGGACTTACACGCAGGAGAATTCGTAAAGGCCTGGGGAGTGACTACGATAGTCCCGTTACTAAAGAAAGGAAAGGCGGCCGATCGTTCGGAAAGCTATCGAACAATATTCCTAACATCGTATTCGGGGGAAAGATGAAAGAGTGATAAACAGAAGGCTAGTGTAAAAAAAAAAATATAACAAAATTATGGCTTTTATATATCGCTACTTTCATGCTTAGAGCATGCTCAGAGCGCTAGGTCCAATCTCATTTGTGGACCAGTGGGGTGGGGGAGGGGGTATCTGGGAGTAGGTTTTCCGTGCTGCCTTTGAGCGCTCAGTAAACACTACTTTGATCGAGTTGTCGAACCTCGAGCCCCCTTCATAGGTAACCTAGCCAAGCCAAGTTCAATCGTACTTGGCCTCTTGACCACTCTTCCGTACAATATCTCTCTTGCAGGAACGCAAACTCATCGCTCCTGCGCTGGTTCAGGCAGAATAGAAGTGCAAGCGATGGTGTTTATGCAGTCATTAACTGACGGATTTTTTAGAGGTTCGGAAAGCCGCAAGGGTGATAATCGACACTGGCAGTATAATTAGATCTGAAACAGGCCTACGATATAGTCTGGAGACAAGGATTATTTCTAAAACTGATGAAACTAGGGGTATGCTCAAACATTTACACGTATTGGTGGCTAAAAAAAAACTTCCTAACGGACAGGACAGATCAGACACGCTACCGATCTAGCATGTCACGCAAAAAAAAAACACTTGAGCAAGGTTTCCCACAGGGCTCGTCATTATCATGTACGTTGTTCTTAGTCTACATAAACGATACAGAACGATTGAAGTGCCGATCTCTGCTCTGTGCTGACGACCTACAAATCTGGCAGACCGTGTGGTCAGCTCTGCAAAGTTCTTTATCTGCAGCTGCGCAGATTAGGCCAGATCCGACCATATTCAACAACGGAGTCAACAAAAACGCTAGCTGTGGCATTCATACTCTCCCGCTTTGACTACTGCAACGCCGTGCTAGCAGGTATACCTGATGACAAAATAGCCAAGCTGCAACGTATACAGAACAACGCCGCTCGAATAGTCCTTAAAAAAACTAAACAAGATTCTGCTACCACCCTCTTGTGCACGCTCCATTGGCTTCCCGTGAAAGCGAGAATCGATTACAAGGTCGCCACACTTTGTCATCAGTGTATATCTATATAACATCGAGATGCCCTTGTACCTTAGCAAAATGATTACTCCATAAGTCCCCCAGAGAGCCCTGCGCTCAATGGACTCAACGCTTTTAGTAGTGCAACGTTTTTCCCTCAAAAGCTACGGTCTGCGGGCTTTTTCAGTTCACGGACCAAAGGTTTTGAACTCACTCCCCATTGATCTCAGACAGACAACATGCTACACCACTTTTAAGAAGAACATTAAGACCTATCTGTTTAAAACTTTTTTAGATTAACTGTCATTTTAGCTATCGTGTTTGTGTTTGTAATGTTATTACAGCGCCTTGAGCCTACATTTTGTTTGTTAACAGCGCACGGCGGAAATCCAACTTGACCTCATCACGGTTTCATGCTACACCCGAATGAGGAAAATGAAAATAAACTGCTCAAAAACGGTCCAGACTCTATTCACTTTGGGAAAAGACATCCACCAAGAAGCCATAAACCTATATACAAATCGATGGGTCCACGCTCCAATCGGACCCACGACCCAGGTAGTTGGGTGTTACCCTGGACTCTAAGCTGATTATGTCTGATCATGTGAAAGATGTACGACCAAAAGCCTCGGCAAGGTTGAACGTCATAATGCGGGCGGCCACGACTTAAGAATGTGACAGAATTTTAAGGAAGATTAAAAAGCTTAAGAATTGTTGAATAAAATTATGTGGAAAAATCATTAGCAAGATTTTCTTGTTTGGATAAATAGTGGGCATGTCCACAATGAGAAACTCGCGAGAAGACTGAGGAACATTTATCTGGCTTTCAAATTTGGAACATTTTGTCAGCCGGACTTAGGTTACAAAAACAGTTGACGCGTAAGTCATTGCTATGATTGACGTATAGATGAGAAAAGCGAGGAAAATCTTGCATTTATAGTTTGCTTGATATCACATTGTTTCTAGAAGCAAAGGTTGGTATTTCTTTGCGAATTGAAGAAGACTCTTCATTGAATAATGGAATTTTAAAAAATTGGGATTATGGAAATGTTATCCAAATTTGACCCAGTACTGAAATAATAATAACTTATAAAATTGCAAAGCAGCGATGCACACACAAAAGAAAGTTACTTTCCAACCTTGTACCAAAGCTCAGAGAGTTTATAAAGGATATATTTATGAGAGACATCAAAGCTGAAGAGTAATCTTAAGCTGCCTGTTTCACTATTCATAAAGAGAGTAGGCGAGTAGTCTCAATAGATGTTGGATTCACTATTAAAATACAGTACAAGAGATTAATGCTGAGTGCATCTGTTTCTTTTATACTGAGCCAGATGACAAGATATTTGAACAGAAATACCAAAACTAAAACATATATATTCAGGCATCGACCACCAGCCTTTCATGGGCGTAGCCAGGGGGTGGTTGGGGTTCAACCCCCCCCCCCCCCCCGATGAAATCCGGAGCTTAGTGACTGATCTTTTGCTTTAATTTTGTTTATTTTAGGTGAAATTTTAATACTAAACCATCACTTGCCCTAGTATAGCCAAGGGGTTTTTGAGTTTAAAACCCCCTACCGGGGGGGGGGGGGGTTGAGTTTGAAAACCCCTACCAATGGGTTTTGAGGGGTTTTGAGTTTGAAACCTCAAACCAAGGGGTTTTTAAGTTAAAAAAAACCCTACCAGGGGTTTTGAGTTTGAAAACCCCTACTAGGGGGTTTTAAGTTTAAAACTCCCTACCAGGGTTTTAATTTTAAACTCCATACCAGGGGATTTTAAGGCATTGACAAACCCACCTACCAAGGGGTTTTGAGTTTAAAACTCCCTATCAGGGGTTTTGGCATTTAAATCCCTCTCTTCTATAAAACAAAAAAAAATGCAAACGACAATCCCAAATTCCAAGAGCACATCTAAGGAAGATTTTGATTTTAAACCCCTCTCCAAAATTTACGATAAACCCCTCTTCAATATAAAAAAGCAAATTACACACTCAGAATTGTATGAGCGTAGCCAAATGGGTTTTGATTTTAAACTCCTCTTCAGCTGGGTTTGAAGCTAAAAATACCTCTTCAATATAAAAAAAAGCAAATTACGCACTCATAATACTATGAGCATAGCCAAAGGGTTTAGTTTAAACCCCCCGCCAGCGGGGTTTGAAGCTAAAAAATAAATCTTCAAAATAAAAAAAAAAACAAATTTCGCAATCAAAATGCTATGAGCGTAGCCAAGCCTATTGGGGGTTTTGAGTTTAAATTTCCCTTGAGAGGGGTTTGATGTAAAAAAAAATACCTCTTCAATATAAAAAAAAAGCAAATTACACACTAAAATTCTTTGAGCGTAGCCAAGCCAATGGGGGTTTTGAGTTTCAACCCCTCTCCTCCAGATGGCTTTCATTTTTCTAAAGTTTAAAACCCCTCAAGATAGTTTTGAGTTTACAAAATCCCCCCTACAGAACGTTTTATGGTTGAAAGCCTCTCTCTTCAATATTATTTCTAAAGCAAACTACAGTCACCAAATTCTATGACCGTAGTTAAATGTGGCACGTTTTCGCACGGGACGGGAGCCTCTTCGCTATGATCCGACAAAACCACGATCACAGATCAACACTGCAACACGGAAGACAGTTAAACACATCCTCTACAACTGCAGCCCTAGGGTGCTCAGAAACATATTCGAAGTTACGGCTAGTCTTGAAACAAATAGAACTGGTGCATGCGGGGGTCTTGCATTATAGGAAGACAGGCAAACCCTCCGGAACACTGCCAGATACCTAAACCGTGCTAAAAGGCATCATAGTCTCAGCACGTAGCTTTAGTGCATGAAGGCTTACAAATGGTGGAGATCTGAAA
Source organism: Biomphalaria glabrata (assembly GCF_947242115.1). Classification (NCBI taxonomy): domain Eukaryota; kingdom Metazoa; phylum Mollusca; class Gastropoda; family Planorbidae; genus Biomphalaria; species Biomphalaria glabrata. The sequence goes on along the minus strand of NC_074719.1, from coordinate 35,740,353 downwards.
ACTGGAAAACTCACACAGTGGGGTCCGGGAGGATATTAAAAAGTGTTTGGTAGATGAATTGAAATGGTTTTGTATTCTAAAAAAAGTTATTTTTATTTTTGGAGATGACTAGAAAAATAATATCTTAAACCAACTATATATTATAAATAATATCTTCGGGTATTTCCGCGTGTAGACTATAGGTGGTTGTTTTAACAAAATATATACAGATCTAGAATCTATATATAGTTCTGAATAGTCTCAGTTTGAATTTTGATCTTGTGTAATAAAGTTTAGCAATTTGCTGTAAAGCGTCAAAATGGCGTCGAAGCAACTTCAACCGAGAAACATATCTCGGATTAAAAGACGGGAAAAGAAAAACGTATACTCCGTTATTTCCACCGATGTGATGGGAAATAGAAACGTAGAAATTGTTCCCGTTGGCGCTTGGGTTGAGCCAGCTGACTGTGATATACAGCCAAATGCCGTTGTGAGTTCTAATATTCAGCCTAACTCACGTCAAAGAGTGACAAGTTTGAGCTCGTAGTCGTAGAGATCTAGATTCTAAATCTAGATGTTAACTTTTTTTCTAGATTTTTTTATAGGGTACTCATACATAACATTCCTGTATAATATCATTAGATTTGAAGCGCAAATAAAAAATATAGTCTCCAAGTGTTTCCCCTACCCTGAAGAGCTTGCTTGCTCATGTCCATGCATGTACGATGTAGTAGTATGTTACTATATTAGTAGTATTAGTATAATTATAATACTTTATTTATACTATGTAGAATATAGAATTTTAATTGAGGCAATCATAAGCCTCATATTTTTATCTATATTTATTATGCATTCAGCAAGTGCAGGTCTGTGTATAAAGATCTAGATCTAGTCCTATATATATATATATATAAATACATTTTAAGCCTGTATGATGAAGTTGTGATGTCAATGAAAGACAGTGTGGAGAGATTAATAATTCATTTAAAATGTGTACTCAATAGTTTGATTTAAAACTAGGGCCCAACACATATATTTATCATACCTTTATCTACTTAGAAGATCATGCAAATCACACTTATCTTATATAATACAGACGCTACTTCAAAAAAAAGAAGATGATTAGGTCCTACGCGTCATGCATTTAGTCATGCATATTAATCAATGACTTAAATTCTGCCAAGTCACTGGTTTTCCTGGCTAGCTCAGGCAACCCATTCCATGCTCTAATAGCTCTAGGGAAGAAGGAGTATTTGTACAAATTTGTCCTAGCATATGGGACGAGAAATGTGGCTTTATCTTTGTATCTTTCAGAGTATTTTATTAAATTTTGTTTTTGTATTTGAAGATTATGGTTCAGTGTTTTATGTATAATTGCTACTTTACTTTTGAGTCTTCTGTCCTGAAGGCTTTCTAAATTTAGTGATTTTACTAAAGGTGTTACTCTAGTCAAATGTGAATATTCGTTTGTTATGAATCTCACTGCTCTATTTTGTGTCTGTTCCAGTTTCTTAATGTTTTCTTGAATTGAGGGGTCCCACATTCATATGGGAAACAAGCAGTACATCATGCCTTGGGTGTGGTTGACCCCAGGCAATGATGCGTTTAATTAAAATTTGTATGGAAAGTGGCAGGATTATAGCTGTTGGTAGCTTGTAGTTCAAAGCTGATATTAATGCTGAAAATGTCAAAACCTGTCTAATTGCACTGTGGACCCATGGGCAGACATGTTGGGGAGCTTCCCTCAAGTTTGTGTAATATCTTTGTAATCTTGTTTTATTTAAATTACATTTTTACATTTTCTGTCTTAAATACAATTGTGAAGCTAATGGTGAAACAATGACATAACATTTTAGAATGCATATATATATATATGTAATAATATAATATATAAAGCAGCACTAGGGACCAAATATTTAGTGAGAGAAAATGGTGAATTAAATAGGCTATAATGAAATAAGGGACTGCTCTGACCAGCGCATGAACTATAACTCCTCTGATTTGATAACTCCCCCTAGCAGGATTAGTGCCAAAGGAAAAAAACACTAGATAAGTGATAGATAAGATAAAATAATTTTTTTGGTCCAATCAAATGGAAATTCAGTTTGATTACAATTGATCATACAGATTTGAAAAAAAAGATCTTTCTGATTTGTAGAAATCGCAAGCCTGCAGTTGCCACCCAGAGGTCTCAATGGTCATATATGCCTTCTCTCATTAAAAATGTGGTCCTTATTGCTGTTATATGTTTTAAGTCTTATCTATAAGCTTTAAATCAATCATGGGCTATGTTTTAAATAAAAGTAATAAAGTCTTTCTCTTGAAGTTACCTATTGACAATGTTTAGACAACTGACTCTTGATAATAATATTTAGACCCTTCCTCTATAATCCATTGTTTCTCAATATTATCTCAACTTTTGTCTTTTCACAGTATTGATAAGCTCCTCTTGTTTACCTGATGAATTCTCTCCGTTTATATTTATTAATAAAAATTGATTACTCTAAATTACAAATCAGTTATTATTACCATATTTTTAAAATCTTATTTACTACTAGCTCTCAGCACAGATGGAAGAAGAAAAAATCAGTCGACTTAAAGAGGAAAAAGAAAATCGTCTTCGGAGTTTTCAGAAAGAAGTGAAGCAGCGCTTGACTAGAATAAATCGTTTAAAAAAAGAACAACAAATACGAGATGCAGAAAGAGCCGTGAGTTCATTTGAATATTTTAATTCAATATTTCTTTCAGCCTTAGTTTCACATTTTTAAAATAATTAATAGTGACAAAACAAGTACTAAGATATTAAAAAGTTGCACTTTATATATTTTTAAGTTTGTTTTTTTTAAAGATTACTTTCTTATCATTTGTATTTTATCATCTAGTTTGAACAGGAAAGAAAAGTGGTGCAACAATCATTCTTGACTGGGGATACTTTAAGAGTGGATACCTGCACACAGCGACAGGATTTAGATAAGGCAATTATGAAGAGATTGTTAGAGAAGTATGGAGGTACATTTTCATAATACATTCAATGCAAAATCTTCTAAATAAATTGATCTGTTTTCTTTCTTGAACTTTTATAAAGTATTTTATATTCTTTTCATATTTTAATACTAGAATCTATTACTTAACATTTAGTTTGGAATATGTTGATGTCTTATTATGTCACACATATTACATATCAAATGAAAATAGTACCAGAAAAAAATTATTATTAAAATATATCAGTCTAGAAGAAAATTATTTTCTAGTTTCTTAGCATAAAAGTTGCTAGAATATAAATAGGGAAAAAAACATTTTTTCTTATTGCTGTATACATAAGATTTGTTAATAATTTACAGAGGATGTAACAACATGGGACAGAGTAGCTGCTCCTAGTCTACAGTCTCAAACAGAAGAGGTAACAAGTGCCCATTTTAGCAACATAATTATGGAAAGTTACTTCATCTATCATAAGGATGTCACATTTTAAAAAAAAAGTAAAATATGAATTGGCCAACCAACTTTCATATCAGTTGCAGCCATGTTACTATTGGCTTCCTGGGCAAGAAGAGCTTGCTGTGCCTATTTTAAGTATATCTAATAATAATTATGTACATGGAATCTATGGGGCAGATGATATAGAGGTCATCTTTTTTTTGGCCAACAGTTAATGAGGGTGTCATATAGCCACCACAATAACAAACCCCCATCACTTTTCTCCAACTATTGTCAGCTGGGTGGACTCAGAGACACCCTAAAGGTTCTTCACCAATTCGAACCTGGGATCCCTTGGTTTGGAAGCCAAGCGCTTTACCACTCAGCCACCGTGCTTGAGTAAAGTTCTTTACACTTAATAATTTTGTCTTGTTTACATTTATTAGGAGTTTCAGATGTTACATGATTCTTTCCAGGGTAAAATATGTTGTTAGTTTAAAAAAAAAACAGAAAATTAATAAGCAGTATATTTTCTGTTGTAGAATCATATGGCTATGGACAAAGCTCGACAACAACTCATCTCTAAGAAGCTGGAACAAAGAAAGGTTGTACTTGGCAATTCAGACAATCAAAACGGTGTGATGGTGGTGCGACATGTTCAGGTATTGTATCAAATGTCAAAGTTTTTGTTATTACCTTCGATTCCACAAAACTTTTTTTTTTTTAAAGTTTAATTTTGTCTGTCTTATTAACAGGGTTCATAAATATACTAAAAACTAAGGTATTTGTTTACATTTTTTAAAAGGTTTCTTGTAACTATTCTTTAATACAATGTTTTAAAATTCATTTTTAACTGAATGGTTTGAGAAGATCATATACAAAGCTGTCTTTCATACATAAACTATAGCCTTTAGCTGAAATACATGTTGTTCTGACAAAATTTACTTAGGCTGTTGTCATGAATTATTTTTTTTAGACCCTCTAGCCCTTCTGTTAAACAATAAAATGAAGTAAAAAAAAAGGCTGAAAATCACTTCTATAAATTAAATTAAATATTATTACTGTAGAACAAATACAAATCACTGCAGTAGAATAAATAAATAAAAGTCAGCTTGGAATATAATTAAAACTTTTATTTATCAGACATTTTATATTTCAGTCTCCTCATTTTGTATCCATATCTATAATCTAGTGTGACTGATTCAACTGGTTTACTTGTTTTATCCACAGAATCCTACTGTGAAAAGTGTTACACATATGGCTCCATCACAGAAATGTGTAAGTCGCAGTGATGTAGAAGACAGAATATCAGCCAGTGATACTAAAGAGTTTGTAGGGACACAGAGTGAAGGTAGGTAGCCAAGCCTTGTTCAGAGAAAAGCATTACTAAATCTAAACTTAGTCATGTCCCAATAGTCTTTCTATGGGGCTTTGAACTGGAAAGGGAAAATTTGCTTAAGTAATAAAAACTTTGTAGTGACTAATAAAAATAATCTTTTACATCTTCGACTTACACTTAGATCCTCCCATGATGTTTAACGAATTGGGAAGCAAGCTATCCCAAAAAAAAAAGATCTGTCACTGGAAATGTATAAAGCCTTTTTCCACTTAGTGTCCACTGCTCTGAGGTCCTCCATGAAAGTCTTGTGCCTAGTTATATGAGGATGTCCCTGTTTGCGTTTTCCTCATATTGGCCTCCATGTCACTGCAACTCTTGGTATGCGTAATTCATTCTGTCGGAAGACATGTCCTGCAAACCTCATGTGACGCTCGGTCACAACCTCATTAAATGGTCGACTCCCAGTTTGGCATAGGATTTCCTAGTTTGAGACCCAGTTTCAGTAACTGACTCCTAAAATCTGTCTTAGCCATTTTTGTTGAGCCAGATTTATTCTTTTCTCCAGTTTGGCAGATGACTTCCATGTCTCGTATGCATACTTTGCTGTTGGGATGAAGATTGTGTTAAGTAGGTGTATTTTTGTCTCAAGTCCAATAGCTTGGCTTGTCCTTATTGGCCATTGCCTTTCGAAAATTTCCTATTCAGCACTCTATGTCATGGCAGGCATCCCAATCGTTTGCTATGATGCTGCCTATGTATGGAACTTGTCCAGCTCTTCTAGCTCTGACAAGCCAAGTCTGATGGGTGCACCTTTGTCTACACTAGTAGAATTTTAGTGTTATCCAAGTTTTTGTGGAGGCCATTTTGGGGTGCCTCTCTATCTAGACTCTCCATCATTTCTTGTATGCATTCACTTGTAAACCCAAGTAGTGCAACATTGATGGCTAAGTACAAGTCCATCATTTGATTCTGTTCATGCCATGGAATACCGTAGGCAGTCTGATTCATTGCTCTCCTCATTATGTAGTCAATGGCTATAAGGAAGGGCGATAAGATGCACCTGTCTCGATGCTAAAGAACTCAGTTGTTCCTTCTTCTGTTTTAATACAGCAACAAGATTGACTGTATAGGTGTCGTAGAATGTGGGAGAATTTTTCAGGGATCCCATATTCTCTAACTATTTTCAATGGTGATTCTCGATGGACACTATCAAACGCTTTCTTAAAGTCTACACAACTAATTAGTAGCCATTGTTTGTATTTGAGGCTTTGTTCTATGATATTTCATAGAGCAAAAATCTGCCTCCTGGGAAGCCTGCTTCATCTTCTCAACAATCTTTTACATCTGTAGCAATTACATTTTTTAACAATTTTCGTGCAAAGGTTGTTTGTCTTTAAACTTTGAAAATAATTTCTGATTTAATCATTAAAAAAAATTACATTTATAATAAAAGCTAGGTAGTAGTTCCTGAAAAAATAAATTACCTGAATATGTTTATTAAAAATGCCTCAATCATTCATTTAATATTATGCTAGTTGGTTGTGGATTATTCCTTTCAGACATTACGATCTATGGGGGCAGATGATGTAAAGCTCATATGTATCTAAGGCAGATTGTTAATGAGAGTTTCATGTAGCCAACACAATGACCAACTGCCTTTACTTTCCCAAAGTATGTCAGGTATCCATTAAAGTTGGATGGACCGTTGGGTGCCCTTAAAATCCCAGTCTTCACCGCAATTGAAACTTGTGAAGGCTTTACAACTTGGCCATCATGTCCCTAATATTAAACAAACATCATATTTAAAAAATGTGGTTCGATATATTTTAAGGTAAGCAAAAGAGAAAAAAAAACAAACTCTAAAATGCATCAAACTCTTTCTTCACACTATATTCCTTTTCCTACACTCTTCTGTTCTACAGTCATATATCACATCTACATCCAACTCTTGCTACATCAAGTTAAATTAAAATCATTAAAGTTACATCTGCTATTCCTTTCATAGAAGAACAATTTCTAGACCAAAATGACAGTGACACCTATGATTTTAATGAAGAACCAGTCGACAAGGGGAGAGCACTCAATTTTTCTGATTCAGAAGCTAGAGTGATCAAAGAAATATTAAGGAAAAGTGCAGGTAGCTAATCCTCTCTATAAAAAAGAAATTTATGATCTCCTTACTTTCATAGTTACACTTTCGTTCTTTAAAATTTAAATTTACAATGTTACTAAAATTAACTTGATAAATTATTTTATTGCTTAGGAGTGTTGAAGTTAAATCATTAAATGGCACATATTATAAGTCACACTGCTACATACTAATGGTTATGTATGTGTGAATGACATTGACCTTTTCCATCATTTATTATGCACATTTATCATTCTTTATGAACTCTGGGATATCCTGTAACATGTTCTAAATTTAATTTGATACTCATGATTTATTAATGTTTTTTTTTTGCTAACAAATTATTAATGAATGAAATGAAAAAATGTTTACTATTCTGAGTTTTTTTTGTAACTTTTCACCAATTTATATCCTAATTATTCAACAGGAAAATCAAAAAGGCCAACTTCTGCACGCTTAGATGCCATATTGAAAAATGAAGCCAAAAATGAAATACAAGAACGACAGCGCAAACAGCAGGCAGCCATTTCAAGACGTATTTTTATGGACAGAGAGAGAGAGGCTGTGAGAGAAAACATCCGCAGAGAAATACAAAGAAAGAGAATTATTAGGTCAGGGATTTTGTACTTCCTTATAAAAAAAGACCTTGTGATCTAAAGGGCAGATGATGTAAAGGTCATCTATTTCTGTGGCCCATGTAACTAGGGTCTCTTGTGGCCAACACAACAACCAAGTGCCTTTACTTTTTCCCAACTAATATCAAGTAGAGCAGGATGGACTAAAAATCCTAGTCTTCACCAGGATTCAACCCATTGGCAGATCCAGAGAGGGGGGGGGGGGGGGGGTCGGTAGGGGTGATCTAAAAAGGGAAATAAATCTTACATTATAGAGATGCAAATATGTAAATAGTGGAGTTCTTCCCGTTAGCTACACTTTGTATTTTAAAAAAATATTTCGCTTGTCATTACTTGTCCCTAACTCTTAGAGCTTGTTATGGTCTTGAAATTCTTAAATTCAGAAAGTATTTCTCAGAATCTGTACCAAACAATTTAAACTAAACTAAGATGTTAGGATACTAAAAATAATATAACCTCTTAAATAAAACCAGAAGCTCACCATTCAATATAAGCGTGACTTCCTGTAATAAGCACAAAATGATTTCGTTATTTCCCTTCAGTTTAAAAAAAGAGAAAGAGGAGTACAGAGAAGCACTGGAAGAAATGGCTCAACAGGAGTTGGACACAGTGTGTCCAGGGTCAGAGGAGCTGGAAGAAGAGAGGAAGCTGAGAGAAGAACTTGAGGAGATGCAGGTTAGAGACATGGTGACAAGGAGGAAAGAGGAACTGAAGAAATCCAGAGAGATGGAGAGGTACAGTACAAGAACTGGTTGCACTAATGCTCATTTTTCTCTTCTCTTTTTCTGCCTATTTCCAGCCTTATTTAAAATTAGAGCATTCAACTATCAAACTGTATTTTAATGCACATTTATTTATTTTTTAAAAATATCTAAAATTGCTATTATTTTCTTTGTTCATAGAAAAAAAGATGCTTTCCTTTATTTCCAGTTAACTTTGTGCAATGTAAAAGGGGGGGGAGGGAATGGCCTCTCAATTCTTTTATTTACAAATTTTGAAGCTCGACTTTAATAATGGAAAATCTATTTATATACAATTCTAATAATATTTGTGTCCAAGCTTGCATTTAGGAAATTGAGTTTTCAGTGGCATTTAACGACCTGTACATGACAATGTCTAGGTACTTGGATGCACTCCGCCATAAGCTGTTGGAAAAAGTCAAGAAACACAACATAGAGTTACCTGCCTTGTGCGCATGTGGTAACACTCTCTGGGATACACACCCAGAAACATGTGCCAATAACTGCTTCTTTTATAAAAATCAAAGAGGTAATTTTGCAGACATTACCATTTCATTTCTTTCACCATTTATAAAACAACTTCGTTTGACTTCTATTTTTTCTTCGTTCTCATTTTTCATTGTGTAGCATTCAGCATTGACTTAGGGAAAAATTCTTTGCAACATTTTATAGCATTTGAAATGAAGAACTGGAAAAAATTTACCACAGTGCATAAAAGAAATATAAGAGAAGTGTGCAGATGTTGAAAAGAGAAAATTGAGATAATACTAAAAACAGCTGATGGCCATTTGTGTCGAAAAAGTGGTAATAAAATATAGCTCAAATGTGTCAACAAAGCCACAATTTTTTAAACAAATTTTTTTTGGCCTCAAAAGCAAGTTTAATTAATGGAAAGCAGTAGGTTAAGTTTTCACATACCCTCTATATATCTCATTTAAAACAGTATATTTCATCTGGCCTAAATCTGTTTGAAATAACTACAACGATGAACATTAATCATTATTAAACATACTTGACACTACTTTTTTTCCCCCATGTTTATTGTGATGCCTTTTTTAACATTCCAATATTTATCATAAGAAAATTTCATTAATACAACTTTGCTGTGTCACAGGACGTTTGGATCAGATTTGTTTTTTTTTAAATAAATATTTTACCCATATCAAAGAGAAGTTTAATTCCTCTCATGAAAACACTTAATAGGTAGCAATTTTGTATGCTATTTACACAATTACATTTTAAACAAGACTCTTGCAGGTATTAAAGTATTCTCTATTTTATTTCTGTTTGCAGCTTATGTTAGAGCTCTTCAGTCTGTTATATCATCCATTGAAGTCAAGTAACAATACCACTGCTATTAATCCAGCATAGCTTGAACTATTGTATATAAAATTAATCTATTTATTATCTCTACAACAGAGAATGACTTCATTCCATTCTTGAGTTTAGTCTGTACATTTCTTGAACAATAAAGCAATGTGGTACACTTCATTTAGTTCATTGTCAATTTCTTTACCTAACACATTACTACAGAAAGAGTCTCTTTGACATGATGGTTAATTTCTATGACTGTTTCCATCTTACAAAGTTCAAATAATCCCTTCATGTAATCTGTGTAAACAAGACAACTATTATTTATTAAGGAACTTATCCTTTTTTTTTTTGTCAAAGCATAGAGTCTAAATTTTAGCTTATCACATTTGAAATGAGTGAGTAGTCATAATGATTCCAAAAATAGTCTCCTTATCCTCAGCATGGCAAGAAGGTGGCATTAGTGACAAAAAAACAACAACTTCTTAATGTAGTAGGTTTTTTGCCATTATCATAAACCCACCAAAAAAAAAAAAAAAATGAATGCCTCCAATGAGATTATCATTCCATTTCAAATATCTCAATACTTTAGGTGAAATAAATTGTTCACAAAATTTTGCTTCATTGATTTCAAGATTGTTTTAAAGATAATTTATTAGTAGTAGTTTAAATCTTTCACATCAAGATAAGATAAGATTAGATTATATTTACATGCTTATGCACATTTATACACTCCCTTGTTTCGAAATTCTATTGAAAATAAATATCACATTTTAAAACTGACAAAATTAGCAATGCTAGTAAATGCAAAATAATATCCCGAGATTCAAACTAAGTATTTGTCTTTTTGTCACTGCTAGCTGACATCAAGGTAGCTGCTTTTTTTAAACATGACTCTGCCATACTGTAAGCTGTTTTGTGATCAAACTTTTTGGCATATTCCAAGCCAGCCTGGCATGACTTTATGGCATCCTCTATATTTCTGTTCCTGATGTGGATGGCCCCCAGATTACTGTACAGGGCTGCCCCTTCTTTCAGCTTATACTTAGATGAAAGGTTGATGCCCTCCAGGAGAAGATTCTCTGCTTCCTGATAATGATTGGTCACTATGTACAGTGTAGCTAAGTCATTCAGCACAACGATGTACTGGTCTGAATTGTAGCCAAGAACATGCTTGGCATACATAAGAGCCTTCTCAAACATGCCTAGAGCCTCCTGGTACCGCTTTTCATAGAGCAAGAAGCGTCCATAGCTTCCCAAGGCCATGCCTAACAGAGCCGCTGTGTCTTTCTCTGTCTCATCCATTTCTGGATGCAGTACTGTGGGCGTCTTTTTGTCTTGCCACTGCTTGACTCTCTCTTTCAGCTTAGGTGTTTGGGTCTGAATGCAAAACATGTAGCCAGCTTCAGCTTCTGTTTTCTTTCCTATGATAGCATAAATGCTAGCAAGCTTAAGTGAGATTTCTACTATTGTGTTATGAGTAAGGGCCATACCCTGTAAAAGTTGAAAAACAAAAGTTATTTATGTTATACTTTTAAAAATAAATTGTGTGTTGCATTGTTATGTATAACTTCATAACTTTTTTAATCAACATTATCTCTGTTATGTTATGCAAACATTTGAAGTCTGTACAATATGGTAATAGCATAAGTGAGGAAGTTTTCAAAAGCTTTTTATTTCTCTTACAATTCAAGAGAATTTTTACAATTTTTCTAAATGATAGGATGGGCGTATCGGTCATCCAAAAGTATTGATTGCTCTCTTTAAGGTTGCATGACCTGAGAAATTATCATTTGACAGCTGGATGATGGCCACTAAGAATTTCACATGTGCCAGCTCAGAAAGTTCCCAAACTTCTTGCATCGTATAGAGTTAGACACAGTGGTCTCCAAGATAGTTCAATATACACTCTCATTGCAATCAAAAGTTCTTAGAAGAGGGAACCACCAATAGTGTTTTTTATGACTTGCAAGTTGGAGAAAGTGTTTTTTTTAAAAGGAATAAATATTTATAACAAAATTGATGAACAGTCTCGGGTTTGAATCTTGGCAAAGACTGGGATTTAGAATTTTTTGGGATATTTTGGACACTCCTGAATTCACTGAACTCTGATGGGCATGTCACATTAGTTGGTCATTGTGCTGGCCACACGACACCTTTGTTAAATGTTGGCCATAGAAACACATGACCTTTACATCATCAGATCTATAGATCACAATGTCTGATGGGAATTTCATGCAGGATGGCAGGACATAAACAGCAGACAGGATTCAAATCATAAACCATTATGATGACAGTCCGAAGGGCATAAATCTAGATCAGGCATCTGTTTGAGTGGGAAAACAAGATTTGACCAGAGTATGATATATTTATTTTAGAGAAGGAAATTGTTACATGTTTTTGTAATTGTGTTTTTACTGTATCCTTTTACTTTCTTTGTTTTTTTATTGACTTATTTTTTTTAGTTGCTTTAGTTCATATAAATACTGTAAAAGAAAAATTGTCTCAAAAAAGTTTGTTTTGGTTTTGTTTGTTAATAAACTTTTTATGTAGAAAAAAAAACACTTTTTGTATAATATATCATGGGAAGGAACAGAATAATACTGATGATTTAATATTAAATTTAAAACTAGGCTAACTATTTTTTCATCGCTCTTGTTTCTTAACTTTTTGTCTTTTCTAAAAAAATAATAAATTGCTGCTGTAAACAGATCTAATTTCAAGCAGGGATTTCCAATAATTGTAGTCAGAGAAGCTTAAGAAAAGGAATTAAGCCTGTTTTATTGTAACCATCTAAATCAATCAGTAATAACTCACATGCTGCAAACAGCCCTTCATGGTGTCTTTATACAGTAGTTCTGCTGTCTCCAGATTACCCGTCTGCATTGCAATGTCTGCCAGGCCATCATACATCAAAGTTCGCGCAGTGAGAAATTTTTCTTCTGTTATACTTTTTGACTCAACTAATTGGCTTGCAAGCTGAAGATTAGAATAATAACCTGTTTTAAAAACCATTCCCTTGAATACTTATAAGGGCAGAAGCCCTCATAATCTGTTTCAATGTACATTTTTAATTTATTTTTATACACCTATAATCTTTAAGAGTAGTATTAATTAATTACATTTGCTGTACAATCATACAGAGTTGCCTGCCTCTGCTCTAGTCCAAAGATTAAGCAAAAATAATTACTATTCATCATTTATTAAAAAAGACATCAGGTAGAAAAGGAAGATTGAGCACAATCAAGAAAAAAGCCTTATCAGACAGGTACATAAGATGTAACCAACAAAGAAAAGGGAAGAAAAAAATTGTCCATAACACATTTAGCAATGTAAATTTGAGACAATGAAAAGATGAGTCAACTTTGAAACCATTTGTAAAAAATTAAAGAGGACAAAGAACTCTGAAGATTCAATGTTTGCAGCTTGTTCCCCAGCACTGCACCTTCATGGAAGATCTTAGAACAGTAGACACTAGCTGGGAAGAGGCTGCAGACAGATTTCTATGGAGACAACCTGCTGCTCAAAGCTCCAAATGGCATGGGGGGATTCAAGTAAGTCCCCAGCTTTAAGGGAGAGAAAGACTAAGTCTCCAGCTACAATGGAGAAAGACTGTCTCCAACTACAAGGGTGAGAAAGACTATGTCTCCAGCTACAAGAGAGAGATAGTCTGTGTCTCCAGCTACAAGGGAAAGACTATGAGAGAGTAAAAGTATAAATGTTAGCTACAAGGGAGAGAAAGACTATGTCTCCAGTTAGAAGGGAGAAAAAGACTGCCTCCAGCTACAAGGGAGAGAAAGACTATGGTCTCCAGCTACAAGGGAGAAGACTATGAGAGACTAAAAGTATTAATGTTAGCTAAAAGGGAGAGAAAGACTATGTCTCCAGTTAGAAGGGAGAGAAAGACTTTGAGAAAGTAAAGTATAAATGTAAGAACAAAGACAGAAATAGTACTGAACCTTCAAACATTCATGGTACAAATCATCTGCTTTTTTCAGGTCCTGTCTCATATGGGCAAGTCTTGCATCTCTATACTTCTGTGTAAGTATATCATTATCTTCCTCTTTCTTACTCAGGTTCAAGCCAAATAATGTTAGAGTAATTCCATAGGACATGCCCATCACAGCATTGATTCTTGGTGTGGTTGATTTGCTTAAAATAGGAGTGAGAAAATAACTTAAGCTTGGTTGAACGTCTTTATTAAAAACAATTGTGGATTTCAAAATATGTAAAAATTTAGATGTGTAGAACATGCTCTTACATTCTATTATACACTATTGGTATAAGGTTATTTTCATTTTGTTTACAAGCTGTTACTAGAAAGATTAAGTAGATACGTTTAGGCAGTAGGATACAAGTTTCAAAATGACATAAAAAGCATTACAAAACCTAAAATGTTCAAAGAACTCTATAAAAGATTTCCAACCCCACAAAGTTATCCTTGTAGTACAAGTAGATATGGAGATAATCATATTTTTTTAGGTTAAAAAAAATTTACACAAGTTGAAATTAGGTCAAGTCATTATGACTGGTGCTGGCCCATAATGAGTGACCTCAGTCAGTTGAAGTATCACGGTAACCTGTTTGGTCATTTTAATTCTGTTTTCTATTGTCCACATTGATATCAATCATATTCTTTTCGACTTAATGATTAGTGACAGCCACAGCTTCAACTGAGCTATTTCTCTCATTCTTTCTAAATAGATTTTCTTCTGCGAGAATTGTAAAATTTGATTATTGCCTGACCATTCTCAGTGTTTATCAATATGACATCAGCAAGTATTTAAACAGATGGTCTATCTCTTATAAGCTGTTCACTTAGGGCTTCAAATATATGTTTAATTTATTGATTTTTTCACCAAATTATGCAGAGTTAATCTGAAATTAAAAAGATATTCATATGGAATAAGTCTGTGCAAGCCTTCTTACATGTTGCTTTGATATAGTTGGATGCTCTCATAAGACTGCTATGACCAACTTCAGTGTTTCTTTTCAAACAGCGGACCACATTCTTTACAATGTTTTCATGTTTTTTTCATGGAAATTTTTGGTCTAAAATATGTTACATGTATGATAATTTTGGACAAATAAAGCACTGACCAATCGATATTAAAGTGCTTACAAGATCTGATATACATTTTTATCTTAAATTTCTAAATATCTGGCCAGTCAGAATGACTTGAAACTTATTTCCACTAGCATGATGAGTCAACATCAACCTTAAAAAAGAATATCTCTGCTATCTTTTCCACCTTATGACACCCTCATCAACCATTTGCCACAGAAACAGATGACCTTTAGTATTTTACATCATCTGCCCTATGCCTATACTATAGATTGCAAGGCCTGAAAGGGGAACTTTACTTTTCTGTAAAGGTAGTGATTTGGAAATTATAATTTATAAATTATAATCATCATCATTTTTTTAATCAAAATCAGTAATAGATCGAGATATAAAATCTAAATTGACTAGAAATCTACAATACATCTATTATGATCTAGATCAGTGATGCCCAAAACACGGCCCGCAGGCCAGATCCGGCCCTCTACATTGTTCCATCCGGCCCGCCAAAATGTTGGCACAAAGAGTAGGCACACATACATCCATTTCCAAAAAAAAAAGGTTGACTTATTTATCTTTACCTACGTTAGGGCCCTAAATTTTTCTTTAATTGATTGGTACCATGACCGTTAACATTTGTGTGTTTATGAAATGAGAATCTACCAGAAAAAGAAAACGGATCTTAGCTTTTGTTTGTGGAGCCAACATATTTGACTTGTAAAAAAGTGTGGCTATTTAAAAAAAAAGAACAACATATAAACGTCAGTATGAAACAAACATGACGACATTCTTGGTTTGAGCCGCGAATAAAAGATTGTTAAACTTCGCCCACAGATTGGAGGATCGATAGGAATATTTATGAAAAAGCGACAAGAAAATGAGTCGGTGGTAAAGCTAGCTACAATGTTGCTCTTATTATAAGTACAGAAATTAAACCATTTTCTTGAAAAAAAAAAAAAAGGTTCAGATATCCAATTCCTTAACTTAAGTATCAGTTCTATGGTAGATTCTTATAACTGAACACCGACTTTCGGGAACTAGGTCAATTTTTTATTTTATTTTTTTATTTGGTGAAGGTTTAACTTACAAAAAAACTGAAAGCAGATTCTTATTCTGCAACTAAAGGACTATAAAAATAGTTGTGTTCCTTTGTATTACCACCCATAGTCAAGATTTTATTTTAAAATAAATTAGGTCACTTCATGCTCCTATTTTGAACGCAGTTTTTGGGCTTTCTCCTTTAGTTGAACAGTGAGCACCGGTGTTGAACACCACTATGTAATTGCTAATAAATTATATCGGTGTTACTTAAAAATTATTTAGATTGTAGTAAAAGAAGTAGATTCAATTTTGCAATATGTATTTATAGTCTATTTCCTCATATACTCACTCTATTTCTCTCTTTATATATATATATATATATATATATATATATATATATATATATATATATATATCGTGTATAGGTATAGTTTATTTATTTAAATACCTATATAATCTATGTGTAGAAACAGACAGAAATAAATTTATATAGATTATAGAGCTATAAATTAATTATTTTAATTTAATAAACATGATATTTTCTACTAGGCTATTGTATTTTCTCTCTGTCTTTCTTTTAACTCCCATCCAAGGACCCTCTTCTTGTTTTCATAATTTGGATGTTCGTTTTGTGACACCTTAACATCCCCTCCCTCCCATAGATGCTTATAATTCTTTTCATGACTCTCTCCCCCTTCCCTCCATTGCCTGTTGGATAGTTTGTGACACTACTCGCTGAGTGTATACCTCTCCTTACCGCCAGCTTATCTTGCGTGATCACATGCAGTGGGCATGGTCTCTGGCTTCAAATTAGCAGCCCACACTTTTTCTTTCATTCATAAGTTATATATTCTAGATATCTCTATCTAGGTCATGTTTATTCATTGAAAAAATCATAGATTTATTAATCCCAATAATATTTCTTAATACGATTTTGCTGTGTTCAAAAAGGAGAATGAGCTGAATTCATTATTATTTGTTTGGACACCCCCTTTTTTAATTTTATTTAACAGCTAACAGTATAAATGTGATTGGAATGTCTTTCTAAAGATGTTTGGAAGCTTATTTTGATATGCCCATCAGCCTACGATCAAACAGGCTCATGATATAGCCTTCATCCCTTATATGGGTATGAATTGCCGGGGGAGGTTAAAACAACAGCTTAACATACATGGTTACCGAGAATCTAAATAACTGCCATCTGCTTTGGAAAAACGGAACAAAATTACCAGAACTTATCTAAAATTGGACATGCTCAGTCCCGAATCGTCAATTTTAGCTCCAAACATAAAAACAAATGAATTACAAACAAAAAAAAGCGACCCGTTTAGAAAGGAGAATCCGATGGGGTGTTCAAACTATAAGAGCCTCCTCTAGATCCATGAGTTTCTAATCAAATAACTAGTTTCATATTCATGTAAATTTGATTTCTTTTTTTTTTTTTTTTTGTGTATCTTTTCGTTCATGTGGCCCGCGACACGAGTGTCAGAAATTAAAATGGCCCGCAGGTCGAATTAGGTTGGGCATCACTGATCTAGATTCTAGATCTAGTCTACATCTATATAAATCTAAATCAAAGACTTGACAGAGACACAGAGAGTGAGACTGAGTCGCTTAGAGTTAGAGGCAGAATCATGAGAATGTTGACATTAAATAATTAGATCATAGGTATATTGAATATATAAATTATTATCAGAATATGATTGATTCAATTTCAAAACTCACAACAAGTTGAACAACTCAGACACTCAGTCTCACTCTCAGTGGTCTCAGTCAACTGACACGGTGACGGTCGGACGGTGACAAGTACAACTTAGACAATAGACAAGAGCTAAATCTAAGTCTAGATTGTACCAACAAACACCGACCTGTTATGGCATCTTAAAAATGAAATTAATTTTGATCTTCCTTCGTTTAAATGAAAAACACTTCCATTTATTACAAAAATTTTTTTTATTTGACCACTGACACTGCATCGCAAGAAGTGTACCAAGGAGGACGCCATATTGTTTGTTGTCAAAGGGAGTAATGATTATTTTAAGTAGTAAAAAAAAAAAAAAAGCATGTGTTTGCGTAGTTATGTGAAACTGCACTCATCCTTATAATCCTCGGAATCGAAGACACCAGTGGTGTCACTAGGGTTGGTGTCACACGGTGCGGTTAGCTCAGGGTGTCAACCCCCCCCCCCCGAATCAACGTTCTCCAAATATTCCTCACTAAATACTCTCGTTACTTTGTTCCTTTTGTCCAACCAATACAGTGTATGACTTTCATTGTTACATATATAGTGTCAATTCTAATATAAAATCTCATTGTTTATGTCATCTATTCAATATTTATTGTGAATTTTACAATGAAAGCTTATATAAATTAGAAATAGACTTAATATCTCTTGAATATGTTTCATTTGACTTTTAGACGGAAACGGTATAACGTTATTCAAACTTTGACTGCCATCTAAACCAGAAAATGTACGTTTGTCACCTCCTTAGTCAGCAATTGGTCTGGTAGAGCAGAGCTCCTTGCGCCAAGCGCTTTTCAGCTTTAGTCTAACTTGTACAACTTGTACTATTTCTCCTTGTTAAGGGTCGAACTGGCCCTATCTGATTTGGAAGAATCATCGGACTTCATCCGAGGCAAATGAGTGGAATGCGCATATGGAGTTAGTTATATATCTGTTAGGGTAGGGTTTCTTTTGTTCATCATAATAGTTTGTGTGCTGTTTCTAAGAACGCGTTATGTTGGCGTCATTGGTTCTTTTTTGTTTTGTCTGGAGCTTTATGTTTGTTGTTTTCCCCAGGATTGGGTAAGTTAAGTTATAATAATTTCTTTGTTATTTTGTAGCTCTCAATTCGTGTCATTACAATCCTGTAAATCGCGATCACAGAAATGCGTATTTTTCTTGTTTAGGGACTCGGGCTTGGGACTCTGCTGAAGGCAAGCCTGATCTGTAGTTGCATAGACCCTACCATTGGCCATTATCCGGAACGTTGATCGATAACTACAATGAAAATACAACGTTTTTATTTTACTCTTGAAAATAATTTGAACGGCTTTGCCCCTCTTCAATATCCAAGACGTCACTTCCCCCCCCCCTTTTTTTTTTGGGGTAGACAACACTGATTGAGAAAAACTGTAGTAGATGATGCAAATTTGTGATGGGCTTGTTGTCCTAAGATCATCCTTGTGTTTAGCAAGACGTCTCGGTGCGAGCCTGTTCTGTTCAAGCAATAGTACAATATGGTACGTTAGTCGGGAGAAATGGGTCCTTCAGCTGTAAAAGGAGACTACAGAGGCATTAAAATGTTTTCTTTAAAAGAATCTTTTAAATCGATCTTGTTGCTAAGGCAGAATGGCTCTACTTAAAAGATGAAACGACGTCCCTTAAATTAATATTTTCCTAATTTTTTATTTATTAAAGTCGTTTTACCTGATTAATACTAAAATATAAAATAACAAAGAATGCAAACATAACTGATTTTTTGTTTTTAAAAGAAAGACCACATTTGCACCTCCCTTGTAAACATGTAACGATTTGGATACATGTACCACCAGTTAGGCATAATATATATATATATATATATATATATATATATATATATGTATATGAAATTCAAAGATTACTACAGTATATGTACCTATGGATGTTTGGATATATAAATAGAGATTTTTTGCAGGCCTATATGTCACCCTAAGTGTCTGCTGTTGATATATTTTTCCCACTTGGGTGTCACCCCTAAATGGGTGTCACCTGGTGCTGACCGCACCCTTCAAGTGACGCCACTGGTGTCAATTTTCGAGATCTTTCACTTCTGTCCAATGTGCTGCGACAGTGAGTCAGCGAACAGTTTTATTTTTTAAAGAAAAATTCCCAGATCTTGAGGAGCTCTGAATGAAAGGGAATCGCAGGAACAGCCTCAAACACACAAACACAATTGTTCATATAGGATGTTGTCAACGTGTCTTCTTTCTTCCTGCAAATGATTTGAAGTTGGCAGTACTGGTCAACTGAAATGCATTCACGTTAATACCTGACTAAGAGACTATACAGTATTTTTTAAATGAGTGTGATTAAACCAGAAGATATGATGTAGGCCTACTGAATTAGATTGTTAGATAATACGTCATTGCACAAACAAAGGAGTAAAAACCGTACATTTTCACACTTTTAGGCCAAAGCCTGCCGGATACCACCTAAAAAGAAGACATGTCCTCCTTTTGCCGGACGCCTGGTAGCCCTAATTTGGGCGCTGAAGAGGTAGGAGCATTGCTGGGAAAAGTGCGTAGATGTAAAGGGAGATTATGTAGAGAAATACAAATTAGTTTCAGAAAAAAACTACACGGTACGTTTCATGGTTAGGTTTGAAACTTTTCAGACCTCTCTTGTACCGGTAGGCCTCTCTGAAAGAAGGGCATAAGTGAGTAATAATCCATTCAATAACTACTAATACTAATTAAACTTATTTTATTACTACTTGATTAAAAATGTTGCGTTGTGAGAATCGAAAGCTTAAAAGAAAAACTTGACTATTAAGGAGAAAAACTTCATGCTTCATCATCCTATCACCGCTGCACCAAAACAGTTGTTTTATGACTTTCTTGAGAGAAAAATTTGTCTGAAACATAGTCTGAATCTTGTGCTCATGTTGTAATAAATTATAATGGAGACTGTACTGTTTGTTGCTTCAAACGTGTTGAGTATGGACCATGATACCTGAAAGATATTCTGGTAGGGTCCAACAATGCTGTAGTCCGGAGAATAGCACATAATTAAAATAAGATTTACGGCGCTGGGCATGAAGCACGCGATATATATGCAAGAGATGAAGGCTACCATTTTCAATACCCTACGATCCCTGCCAGACATGCCCTGTCCAGAACCCGTGACGGCGACGCTGCGGCGCCACCTAGACTTCTCCAACAAGTTGGCGATCAGCGTTAGAGTACAGATGATGACTAGAGCGAAGGAGCTGAGCTGGGCGGAGACGCTGATGGAGAATGAGACATATTCCACGGTGGCGCCATCTAGCGAGTACACCAAACCCTCGAGGCTCAGGTTTCTGGAGGCGTGGAAGAAGGATGAGATGTGAATGGCGTAGTACACGGGCGAGACACTACCCAGCATGACCAGGAAGATGACGATCAGCACAACGGTGGTCCTCCTGGGAGTGATGATCTGCCTGACTCTCATGGGTGAGGCGACGCACAAACATCTCTCGAACGTGATGAAAGCCGTGATCCAACTGGTTATCCGAGCGAAGCACACGTGTGGCCAGCCTGGGGATTACAAGAACAGATTGGGAACGAACTAGTTTAAAATATGTCTACATTACTAAACTCAGTGTCTACATTACTAAACTCAGTGTCTACATTACTAAACTCAGTGTCTACATTACTAAACTCAGTGTCTACATTACTAAACTCAGTGTCTACATTACTAAACTCAGTGTCTACATTACTAAACTCAGTGTCTACATTACTAAACTCAGTTTCTACATTACTAAACTCAGTGTCTACATTACTAAACTCAGTGTCTACATTACTAAACTCAGTGTCTACATTACTAAACTCAGTGTCTACATTACTAAACTCAGTGTCTACATTACTAAACTCAGTGTCTACATTTCTATCGAAATTCAACGACTACATTTCTATATAAACTCGTTGACTATATTACTACATAAACTAAATTGTTATTCTTCTATCTTAACTAAACGACTACATTTCTATCTAAACTCAATGACGACCTACATTTCTATAGAAACTCAATGACTACTTTTGTGCATAAATTCAATGACTACATTTATATCTAAATATATTGATTACATTTCTATCTAAAATCTAAGGTTTACGATTCCATCTATGATTTACTCAATGACCATGCGTGATGTATAATTTATATTACTTTACACCGTCTCTTAAATAGATCTATAATTCAAACTGAACACAAGTAAGGTTTGTTAGGAGTATTCTTAAAGGCCCTACTAACCTGCTGACAAATACTGGATATCCACTGACTCAAAAGGAATTGATGAGTACCTGAAAAATGGATTGAAGCAGATGGACATCCAGACTAGCGTCACGACTGAGCCTAAGTCAGACATGGCAAGCCCAAGGAGACTTATATTAATTGAATCCTTCAAGCCCTGAAAAAAAAAAGTTCTGTAAATCAATAAATTTATATATATAAGTAAAGTTCCCTTTTCAGACCTTGTGGTCTGTAGGGGAGATGATGTAGAGGTCATCTGCCATATAGGCCCTAATTAATATATAAGGCCAACATAATCATAAGATCCTTATTACTTAAAACGATCTTCCTACATGGAACCATAACAGACACACAAGGAATGTGAATGATACGATGGGAAGACAGCATCACAGAATTTGCGATTCTCAAACTGAATGAGTCAATTTAGATGGAATGAAACATAGGTAGATCGATAAAGGGATCAAGCGTGCAAGCAGACTTTGGGGCAGGTGAGGACGAAGACCGTGGTCCGTTAACCCATTAACCCCCAAAACTTTTATAAACTTTGATAGCCCACCTCCCTCCTTCTCGTTTACCAAAATCATCAATGGTTAGTTCTATAGTGAATGTTTTTTATCAAAGATAGCCTACTAACAGAGAAAGCTCAAATCAAGCAGCGTGGGAATAATTATTTGTCTCCTAACTGACGATACCAACGTTGATTCCATCAGAATGTGGTAAATAATTATGGAGAGAAAGAGTTAAGCGCCATCAAAGCCGTGACTAAAGAGGTGCAGCCCTACTTAGTGCGTTTGTTAAAACTTTTCTCAAAACACACTTGCTTGCACAAGATGAAAATGTTCATCAAATTGCCAATGGCGCCGAAGAAACTGATGATCCCGGACAGGAAGACAAAGAAGATCATCTCCAGAATATTCCTGACATCAGCACCCACAAAATCTGTCACCAAAAAGTCACACAGATTGGAAAGGCAAGTCGCAGCGCTGTTATTACGTTCTGACACCATGGTTTGTACTTCATACCTTGCGGCAACTGTGTCCATTAAATAATTTTTTTTGCGTCTAAAGGAAAACATAATTGCATGCCCTTTTTAAAAATCTTATAGCTGTGACTCCTGCCAACACTTTCCCACCTCCTACTTTGTTTTACAGATGCTAACTATTTCTTCGAGAAGCCAATAAAATCGAATTTCTAATTTCTGTACACATTTTGGCGTGATTTATCACTCACGATTCAGGGGGAGGGGAATAATTACTGCATTGTTTATTATTTAGAGCAGGATAATTCATGAGCATTTTATGCGTAACACTCAAACAAAGAACATTATGTCTAACGACAACGTATTTTTGTTATCGCCTCTTTGTGTGCAAAACATGCACAATTCCCCCATTAAGAAATTCTTCGTTAACATAGTTGCTGGCTAATGTTTTTTTTAATGATAATTACAATAACTTTGTATACATAATACAGATGATGAAAAAACAATGTGATGGAAACATCCAAGAAGCAGTTCTACTTGTCCAATGTTTTACAAATATCTACCGGCCAGCTAGACAACTATTTTAACACATTTCTAGTAAGGTTTATTTTGCTCTCTATGTCGACGATTCGGTGCAAAAGTTGGATTAGGCCTATACACCTCATGGAACAATTTGTAAAAAAAAGTCTATATGCAGGTCTGTGGCTATTAAGCGCGTTAGAAATTGTGGTTCATTATATATTCCGATATGAAAACACTCTAATAAGCTCTTCTTGCCTAGTTGAGATTTTCTAACTTTAATATTGACGCCCCAACACATATGACATCTAAAGGTTCTAGAAGAGCGCTGTAATCAGAGGGGGCTTTCAAATGCCTAATAAGAAGGAAAAGAAATTTAAAGATTATTATAATAGTGGCATACATTTTATAGTTTGCCTTTAAATGTACAACGTGTTTGAGATCACAGTTTATATGTTCATCAAGGTTAGTCCCTCGGAAGTATTTCTAAAATCCAAATTTACAATATGAATTCATGAATGTTCATCACAGTTAAGTCCTTGGAAGTAATTTTTCGTAATATCCTTTTAAATTCTTTCGTATCTAGAAAATTTTACTTTTGGAAAAAATAGTGAAATGACAGCAGGTTCTCCCAGTCCATCCCCCACCCCACACAAAAAGGGGTTTCTGGGAATTAGATTGTTTTACATGAGTCGGATGTACCCTCAGAGTTAAAGAAAATCTACTTCCTAGTCCAAACCTCTGCCTCGGGTAGGGTATGAACCCGGGACCATCGAGACTGTCCGAACGACAGTCCAGTGCGCATACCATTCGACCAGGCAGCTGAAAGCCAAGCGTTTTCCTGCCTTCTGAGCCTCAGAAATTCATCCATGAACACAACGTAGGCCTACTATTTCTCATACTTAGAAGAGTGCCTTGGGTACCAATAAAAGCTGGAGGCCAAACGTTAAAGGTTAATGCTACACTCTACCAGACTCACTGAGCAATCAACAACCTTATTAGGAACTTGTGTTAGGCCAAGTGGAAGATTTGTAAAGCCTTTATTATTATTATTAGTGCAGTGGTGCAGTGGCGTAGCTAGGATATATGATACCCAGTGCGGCAGCTCGTGATGATGCCCCCCCCCCCCCAAAAAAAAAGGTATAAAGGAGAGAAACGTCGTCCCCCCCCCCCCCCCCGAACTAATGTGTTTTCATTGTTAAAGTATTGTTACTTCGCCAAAAACAAACAAACAAACAAACAAACAAACAATTTTAAAAAAAATATACTACCAATAAATCTTACGCCCTTTCTTGCTTGCAAATTATCAATACTTTTACAGAAATCTTTTTTTTTTTACATCAATGTCAAATTAATGTCGCAAATTTTTCATCGTTTTCTGCAAGTAATTTAATTTGAGGATTCACAAATTGGGATGGCGGTAAACATTCATGCTTGCCACATCATGATATTGCTCATATCGGGTGATATTTTCAATTATCCCGTCCAAGAAAGAATACATTTCCACCCGTTGTTCTTCCTTGTGTGTTACTACAGAATCTTCACCTTTTTCGCCTGTCATATTTTTTCTTTGAGGTCTGCTAATCTCCAAATCTGTGCACATGATTACGGCAAAAGTAACACTGGCTATTAATTAATTTTTTTTTTCGTTTCAGTGTGCAGTCTTGAATTGGAAATCCATGTTTTTGAAGGTAGTTCTTACGTGTCCATTATTTTAGTTAATATAGCCACCAAAATTCCAAGGTGAGAAAATAAATGTAGGCTGCATAGTAACTAAGAAACCGCCTGCTTCAGATTCAGTAGAAGATTTGTCATCTATACTAATCAATGTCTTTAGTTTCTATAATTTTTGAAAATTAAACCATAACCATCTAGACGGCGCTTAAGGCTAGTTTTTGGTTATTTTGGTGAGGACGTCCTAGCGGTGTGCTGAAGTTGATAATAAGCTGTGTCAACGTTCCGGTGTACGTAAAAATGTTACTGAATTGAGTTCGGATTCAGCAACCCGAATAGCTGCCAAACTCGGAGAATGGTTCAAGCAGACGAGGAATTAAAGATGATCTCAATGAAAGAATTAGCACACCGTCATTATCCAAGATAACGTAGTCTTAACATTGTGAAATTATCTAGCAATATTTGGCTCGTAATCACTATTACAATAAGCTCGTTTTGCATTTGTGGGGACATTTACATATTTTGTCTGGAAGCAGCTTGATTCGGATTACAGGTTCTCTTAAGTTTGGATCTAACTTGGAAAGTAATTTCACAAACTCCCAGAAATTACCTAGATTTTGTCTTTGCAATTCTTCTTCATCTTGCTCGCAATGCCCATTGTGCGCCAGATTCTGTTGTTTTTTTTTAATAGAGAAAATAAATTAGGCCTATATCCAAGATTCTTTTCAGGTATCACTTTCAGATTTTTACCCTTTGGACCGTTTGATCCATACAGTCAACTATTTCAAATAGAGCTAGCACTATTCGCACCAACAGGACTTTTCAGTCTTGAGAAACGCCCATAATATTGTTTACATTACAGTAATACTATTAACTAGTTAGTGAAAAAAAAACGTAAAAAAAAAACAACAGATAATATGCCTGAAAAATATCACTGTCATTGCTTAATGGTCATAAAATTTACAAGAAACTAACAACTTAGTGAAATGAAAATAAACAACGACAATTATTCAAGAGTCTAGAGCAGTGCTGCCCAACCAAATTCGACCCACGGGTCATTTTAATTTCTAGCACTCGTCTCGCGGACCACATGACCGAAAAGTTACAAAAACGAAATGAAAATGTTCTGAAACTGTTTCGGTACAAACCTGTGGATTTAATACTAAACTTGACAATTAAATTTTTTACGCGTCAGAAAATAGATATCTTTCTCTACTTAAAATGTGAGCAACAGTGTAGGTAGCTTTACCAACGACTCATTTTGTGGCTCTTTTTTGGTAAATATTCCAATGATCCACCAACCTTTAGACGTAGTTTGACAATCTTTTATTCGCGACTGAAAACAAGAATGCCGCCATATTTATTTTATGATGCCGTTTTTATGTTGTTTTATTAGACAACCACACTTTCTTTATAAAATAAATATGTTGGTTTATTATCATGTTCAACAAAAAAGTAAAGATATTTTCACTTTTCCTGGTAGATTCTACATTCAGAATCCCATTTCATAAACACACAAATGTTAAAGATCATGATACCAGTCCATCAGAGAAAAAAGTGAGGGCCCAAATGTAGGTAAAGATACATTTTTTAACATTTTTTTTTTTTTGGAAGGGGGTTTCTACACTTTGTGCCGACGTTTCGGCGGGTCGGATGGAACCACGTCGCGGGCCGGACCTAGCCTTATTTTGGACATCACTGGTTTAGAATATTGTGAAAATCACTAATCTCGTTCTGAAAATAATGTTGGCTATAAAAAGGCACAGAGAAGTTCATACAGGAGAGAGAAAAAAAGTATAAGCTTCAAAAACTACGTTTTAACTCTTTATCTCCGTAATTCTGACAGAATTGTTCATTTTGTTCATTCACATTTGTACATTCTACCATGTTATGATTTAACTTCAATAACAATAACATCTTTGTTTGTAATCAGAAAACGTTACTTTTGGTATAGAATAATAGGAGAATGTATGCTCTTTTTATAAAACACAAAATTAAAGTTTATAAAATCAAAAATTGAATTTAATGGGGTTAAATCAACGATGTTATCGTTTATTAGGAGAGAAAGAGTTAAGTATTGTAATGTAACATGTCAGAAAATCTAATAATGTAAATTGTATATATTAAATAAAATATTTCTCAGACAAAGTAGTTCATTAATGCAAATATTTGTGCAACTCCACGTAAAACATTTTATCAGATTGTATTTTATGTCTAAAATGTCCCTCAGTGAGTCAAAGGATAATCTATTCTCTCTTTGCCCCCTTTGCGTTGGTCAGTGAAGGCGCACTTTGAACATTAGCATTAGGCCAGAAATGACAATGAAAAACAAAATCCCAGATCTCGGGATAACTCTAAGAATCAGGTTTCATTTGAACAGCCTTGAATAGTACGAAGACCTGTACCTGAAGAAGGTTGTCAAAATAATTGTCATCTTTCTGTAATTTATTTGTGACTTCGTGTTTCAACCAGAAGATGTAAAGGATTGCTGGATAATATAAATCGTTGTATTAACCGAGTCAAAGCCATAAAGCCTGCCGAAAGGAGGACGTCTGGTATCCATATAATTGATGGATGCATGTTTTTGAAATTATTTAACCTGCTAATTATTAAAGTCTTAAGTGAAAAATTGAAGACCAAAGACCATATACATATATTCATAATGGAATGTTTATTTTTTATCACTTTTAATTATGTGCGCTTCATGTTTGTTTCGCTACTCAAGTTAAAGTTTTTGTTTCACCAAGTCTGCACTTTTTCCACAAAACATTTGCAAGAAAACGGCCCTGAACTTTGAGCTCATGTTGTAGTAAACAAAGATACTGAGGCAGCTGTTGACGGCCTCAAACGTCTTCATAAAGGACCAGCAGATGACGTAGCTGTTTCTGAACTGTCCCGCCACGCTGTACTGCGGTATAAAGAGTTCCGTCAGAAGGTGGAAAACACAGGGCGTGAAGCAGAGAAGGAATATGGTTGCGATGAAGGTGACCATTTTTACAACCTTCTGATCACGGTCCATTGACGTGGCTTTGCCTCCTGCAGCATTCACGTTCCCCGCGTCCATCCTCCATCTTGCTTTCATCATCAGGTTCTGGGAGAGTGTGACTGTGCAGATGATGACGATGAAGAATGAGCTGACCTGGGTGAACAGAGCCACCGTGTTGGAGATCTTAATCAGGGCGGGGCCGCCGGGGATGTAAATGAGTCCTATGACGGTCCTGTTGATCTTGGGTTTGAAGGTGGGGCCGAAGCTGGTAGCGTAATAAACGGGCGAGACACTGAGCATCATGGCGAAGTAGATGGTGATCATAATTCCGGTGGTTCGCTGTGGCGTGATGATTTGCTTGACCTTGAGGGGCAGAACCACACACAAGCACCTCTCGAAAGAAATGTAAGCAGTGATCCAGCTGGTAACTCTTGCCAGGCATATATGAGGCCAGCCTGGGGAAATAGAAGGATTTGTAGCGTATAGTTATACAAATAGTTTTTGTGAATTTAGAGAATATTTGAAATATTCGATGCTGTCTAGTGATAGAAATCCTTGATCCCCCAAAAAATGTTTGAGTTTTTTTTTAAAGCAAATATTTCTGCTTACAAGAAAATAATTAATTACTCTCTGTCTAAACCTTCTGGAAGCCAAGGATTGTTTGGTCTCTTAGCGGAATTAGGAAATTCTTCTATATGAAAACAATATTTGTGGAATTGGCCTTCTTAATTGTTTTTCCGACTAACGCAGATAAAATCGGAGGATACGGTTTAAAACTTTGAAAAAATACATTTATGAACAGTCAAAATATATTTTACAAATCTTTAAAAAAAAAAACTATCTAAAGGAAAGAACCGCAAAATCACTGCAATATCTCTGCCACATTTCTCAATACTCCAGTCAAGCCCCTTTAAATACAACAATTAATTATAAACGCTTATTTGTTAACTAATTTTTTTTTTTTATTGATTCATGTATTGTCATTAACGATGGAAAATTATGCTATCTAATTAAGACTAAGACTAAGACTGCTTTATTGATCCTTACGGAAATTTGTTGTGATTACAAGGACTCGTTTCTCATATAAAGACAACACAACAGAAAAATACACATAAATACAACAGACAACATAAAGAGTTCATTCAGCGACTACACACAGGTATCTTGGTGCATTTCATGTTCTATCTTGGACTTGATCCAAGAATGGGAAGTGGGAGATAAACGTGTACAAAACGTAATAAGGAAAATAACTCCACATATACAGACATATCTCTCAATAAGTAGCATTTATTTCCCATTTATTACCAGTAATTTATTAATTAGTTGTTGTTTTTTTTGTGTGATTGATTCATGTTTTGTTAGGTACAATAAATATTTATGTATAGTTTCAATTTGATCCGAGAACGGGTGTGGGAGAAATAACATGCACATTATTTTTAACAGACAGACAGACGTACATAAAAAGATGATATAAGCTTTTTAATAAAAAGAAAATATAGTGTTCAGTAAACCGAAAGTAGAAATTGTATCTTTATGAAGGCGGATTCCAGCAAGTGATGATAAAAAGATATTTTGAACAGAGCTTTTTTTGTTGTAAAGATCCAAGACAACATAAACCAACCGACTTTCCCAACTCGTTCTGCTTAAAATAAACACAACATTACACGGAATGTCTCAATCTGTTTGGATACTCACACGCTGTTGTGTACTGGATGTCAATGGAGTCAAAAGACAGGTCTATAGAGAAACGCAGCCAAGGGTTGAAACAAATAGAAAGCCACACCATGGCGACATCAGATCCCAACTCAGCGATAGCCAGGCTAAACAGACTTATGGTGACTGAATCAGTCACTCCCTGAAATAAGAACATATTTAGGTAAGTTCTAACCTATTAGATTTTAAGCCATTAAAGACTTTACTATATTTGAACAAGAACAATAAAAAAATGTTTTAAAAAATAAAGCTTATATTAGGTGTAATTGTAGCAATTAGTTTGGAGAAAGAAGAGAGTATCTGGGTGAAGGTTATAACGTGAGAGCTTTTTAAAACGTTGTACGGCTTTAATTTGAACTCAATGGCTCAAGCCAATGCACTAAACATTGTGTCATCGAAGTGCTTAAAAAAGTAGAAGGTTTCATGGCTATTGTTAGTTTCAAACTTTTAAACGACAAACTATAATTGGGACTAATTCAACTTATACCGCCACATCTGTCAAGTACCATTTCTTTTTGGATAACATACAAAACAATTAATTATCAATAATTCATTAACTAATTGTTTAATTTTTTGTCAGGTAAAAGAAATAATTGTGCAAAGTTTCAACTTGATCTGAGAATGGATGTGGGAGAAATAACGTGCTCAAACTTTTTTACCAGACAGACAGACAGATATAAGCTTTGTAAAAATCAAAACAGGATATAGCTAATTACTAATTATATAAATGATTACATATTTATGAGCATTAACACTACCGTTCCTTAAAGGTCCCATTCGGGATGTCTTTAGTCCCCTAAACTGACCCTATGCGTTTGACGCCACTGGGCCCCTCAAGTCCATTCCCGTACTGGCCACAGAAGAGTTTCAAGAGGAGCTCTTATCTGTAAATCTGACTGAACCCAAGCTCACTCCTAAGGGCCCCCTTTTGGGCCATTGTTCGTACCCCTAATGGGCCCCGTGTTTTTGGTCAGCTGGGAAGCTGAGGCCGTTCTGAGGCCCAAAGTCTTTGCTATCAGGGCCTAGCTACCTGGAGTTACAATACAACCTTGCCACAACACTTGTAAAACGTTAAGTGTTGTTTTGTTTTCCGATGCATTCTAAGAAGACAAAGATGAAGCATTTAAATTCACCTTACAACCAGCACCCACCCACCCTTCCAATGACCAAACATTACCCAAATTGTTTTTATACTGTCAGTATGTCCCAGAGACCTGCTTTAGAAAGACGCAGATGTCCAGAATGTTCACCACCGTGCCGATGACTCCGATGACTCCGGAGATGACGCCGACCAGCACAGTCTGCATTAAAAGAGACGTGTCCTCACTGATGATGTCGCCGTTGACAATAGGAGCTGCGACTAAGTCTTGAGCCGCAGCGGCGGCCTGACCAGAAAGATTGGCATTGAAGACGCTCGCCTCAGTGCTGACATTGGTTGGGCTCAGAAGGCCAAAGAACTGAGTAACTTCTTTTACATCGCTACTCATTGTCACCTGACAAAACCTAACACAGGAACGCGAACACAGTGAGGGGACGCAATCACGTTAATCAATAATATTGGTATTGCCTAGAGAAAAAAAAAAGGACTTCTTAAAAGAAAGAATTGTCTTATCATCTTTCTCTACTACTGACTACTACTATAACTGTAAATGTTCAGCTGTTTATTTATTCTGATCATAAGTGAAGATATAGAATTATCGTTTTTAAATTTGTTAGTTTTCCTGGTTTAGACATTTATATGAAACCAACGTACAAATTGTTGCTATCAACTTATCAACCTTCTGTATTTGTCTAACCAGAGAGGAACAAATGCTATAATCTTATCCTGTGTGTTTTGTGGAGTGTTTTTTTGTTTCCAATATTCTAGAATTTAGATTATATCAACAAGACTCAAATCTTTGCTTCTTAAATTATTCGCCTATCCGACGAAATGGATACCTGGTCGTGCGGTTTGCGCGCTTGACTGTCTATCTGACTTATCGATGGTCCCGGGTTCAAATCCTGCCCGCTCCCATCCTCCGTCGTCCTGCGAGGGCTTGGACTAGGAAGTAAAGTATCTTCAACTCTGAAGAAATTTCCGAAACATGTCAAGCATTTTGCATTTTTACACATAAAAACCTTTCGATTTGGCGCAATAGTTCACTCACAGTGAGGTGCAAGTACCGTATTAAAGAAAGACCAATGTTAATATACATACCCTCTGGGTGCTAACCAAAGTAGTCTATTTTTATTTTACCATAAACAGAAAAGTCTATTAGGACTTTAATAAATAAATAAATAACAAATTAAAAGCCAAATAATGGCGTAGGTGTTATTCATGTTTATTATTATTTTCGTTTCTTCATAGAAAACCGACGTCTTTTCATGCTCTATTTATTTTTGGTCCTATCTTCTACATATATAATTCTCTTCATGGCTCAACAGTTTGGACACCAAGAAGTAAAGGAAAGATCACTCTTTTATTTCTGCAAGTCGGGGTAGAGTTACCCCACGAAAAAAAAAAGAGGGGGGTAGAACAAAAAGTATTCAGCCGTCACTAAATAGCAGGGCCGTACTTAACCAGTCATGTTATTTATTTCTACCCCACGTAACTTTAGCCCCCCAAAAAAGAGGGGGGGGGGAACAAGTAATGTACTATGTATTCACCTGGTAAATCAGGAGGCCGCGTAAAATCTGTTATAAGTAATAAAATGGTTTAATTTAACAATTTACACCTAGAATTAGCGCGGGTCCTATGAAAGTGCGGGCTCCACTGTGGTCGCATAGGTTGCAGTGGCCTAAGGCCGGTCCTGCAAAATAGCGGCGTATGCTACGCCGTGGGTCGACTAGTATTAAATACTTCGTAAACTAGGTAAGTAGCAGGTAAGGCGAGATTGAATGCATTCTTTCTTTGTTGTTATTGAGGTATGAACAAGTTATAGACCTATCCCTTTGATTATATACCCAGACTATGAATGCGGACAGTGTGCAGGTGATGTGAGCACGTGATGTGAGCTGAATGTTTTGAGTGTGTATATGACAAGAGGAGATTACTGGGTGGTTTGCAGTTAGTTGGTTTATGCGAGAATAATAGAAATAAGTAAGCTTTGTCGTCACTGAGACTTTTTATAGTTAAGTTTTATATGTTTGTTTGACATCTTTCTTCCTTGAACTTCCTAGTTCAAACCTCCCGCAGGACGACGAGGAATGGGATCGGGCAGGGTTTAAACCCGGGACCATCGATAAGTCTGAGCGACAGTCCAGCGCGCAAAACGCACGACCAGGCAGCCATAGTTCAGGATGGCTGGAGTTTTGTAGAGTGTATTTAATAGTAACGTTAGCAATTTATTTTGCGTTGAAGACAAAAGAGTTTTTAAATACCCCTTTGCGCCAAGAAATGAATGTGACATATTGTAATAATAATAAGGAAATTACTGTTACTCTTAGTAGCCTACATGTAGACTTTACGGCGTTTTAGAAACATTCTATTCTGTTTTCAACAATCAAGACGAAATTGAGGCTATGATTAGTGCTCGATAGGTTCATCAGACAAATGCCACATCCGACAAATGGCACTTCAGACAAATTGTAGCCAACATCAGGCAGTTGGTATATTAGACAAATGGCTCATAAACATCTGGTTAACAGACGCATGTAAAGAAATATCAGAATGTGAACTATATCTGTAACCATCACTAATCATTTTAATAAGAAGTCCCTACAAAAACAATAACATTGTTTCGCCAATTATTAGTGTGTCATATGTCGTGGGAATCATTACTTGTTAACCAAATATCAATGAACCAGTTGCCGTGAACCAATTGCCTGTCACAAATTTGTCGTGGAAGCCAATAGAAGTATTGCCTGGCAAGAAACTGGGGTGTACGGTGTATTAGGTGTAGGGTCATATAGGTCTCTTTACTAAAATGCCTAAAAGATCTCCATCTAAGCTCTTGGTGATAAAGATCAGCTCAGGTGTCTCACATTGGCATAGTTGACAACACTTGGTAGCTACTAGCTTTCTTTTCCTTTAGTTATCCCTTAGTCTGCTGAACCGTTGGGGCACCACACAAGATCTGTCAACCGTCTTTCTCCATTCCTCTCTGTCTTTTGCCTTGCATAGAGTTTCTTTTAATGATAGGCCTGTTCATTCTTTTATGCTGACTTCCCATCGCTTTCTCTGTAGTCCTCTTTTTTCTTTTTCCTTGTACTGTTTCCTGTAGGAAGGTCTTTGCTTTTTTTTTATATGCCTAGTAGCTAGCAGGTCATCGTTTGGTCCAAGTGCTGTACTAATCCTCTTTCTAATCTCTTAATTTGTGATGCAGTCTTTGTAAGGGATACTTAGGATCTTTCTGTAGCATCTTAATTCCATCATGGCTTTCTTAAAGTATCTTACAAATTACAGAAGAAGATAATTACGTTCCACGCATGTTAATTACTGGTTTTCCTGGCTGATTCAGGTAGCCCGTTTCATGCTCTAATGGCCCTCCAGAAGAAAACACTTAATTCAATTCGTCCTAGCGTATGGAGTAAGAAATGTGCCTCTCCCCTAGCGTATGGAGTAGGAAATGTGCCTCTATCTTCGTCTCTCTGAGTAACTCTCTATTGTTCCGTTGTTGTTGTTGTTTTTTGTAATTTTAAGACAGCCGAATCTTCCGAGAGCTATTACAAAGTCTGAAGTAAATATATCAACATTTGACACTCAAAGAAAAACTTCGTTCAAAGACATTCGCAGACGACGAAGAAAGCACTTAAATCATCTGTTCCAGATGTGACAAAATATTTAGGCCACAGCTGGCCTGCGTATCCACGCAAAATGCTGCAATGGTCTAACATTTATTTACTAAATATATTTTTTTTTATAGTTATAATGTTTTGTTTGGTGTAATGCACAAATTGTAAGACAAATTTCTTTACGGACAATAAAGATCATTATTATTATTATTATTAAAACTGCATTTTTTTCGGTCTTCTAAGTAGCAAAGTTTGAAACCAGTGCATCTATGGGCCCAAATGCGTCATAATTACTAGTCCACGTGGGCCCGTTCATTGGGACCTCTTCGCGCCATGGATGCTACGCCACTAATCATAAGTTATATATATATATATATTCGGAATCGAAGATATGCCTTAAATGTATATATTTCGCATATGTGAGCCTATCTCTCTTTTATTTTTTTTTTTCTACCAAAAGAAGATATAATGAATTAGGACAGGTATAAATGATTGAAAGGGATTAGTCAACACTACTGAGTACAGGCCTAGTCATTACATGTACAGACTAGTTTTTTTTTTTTTTTTTTTTTTAAATGTCAGCTCCTATCGAATTCAATCAGTCGAATATTAGGTCTTTGATATTTAAGTTTTTTTTTTCTTCTTAGTATTTGTAACCAAAATTTACTGGGGAGATAATTGGCATAATTATTTTCCACGCTTCGCATCGTTTTACGCTTTGATGGTTACAATTATCTCCCCTTTAAAAAAAAAATCGAACACAATTATACAATTAATTTTTTTCTCTGCGAGCTAAAACAATGTCATTTCAACCATATAACAGTTGACGGGCGATTAGTGGGTTTGATTTTCAGTTAACTAGCAACAATCAACAGCTAAAAAATTAATTGTTTTGCAATTAGATCTAGAGACTTGATTTAGTTTGCCGGACCAGTTGTTAGCTTAATAGTCTGGTCTTTGACACTAATTATAATAATTTGTGTGTGTGTATGTGCGTGTTGATGTATTTCCTTATATTGTGTTTTATAGTCTTAAAACATAGATTTCCTTTAAAGTGTCTTTTAGCAGAGCACATTCAGGTGTGGGAGGATTGTCAATATGTGCTTGCAACATTTCCTGACAGCCTCACTTGTGGAACAATAGGCTGGAGTCTTTTGGACAGGATCTATCTATAAATAGCTAGTTTTATTGGTGTATCTGGTCCACACCTTCGATAGATCCTTGTTTAATAGCGTTGTATCTTCTGCAAATTGACTATCTTACTTCACACAAAAAAAAGTGCTAGAGAGCACACAAAATAGTGTGAATATTTAGTAAATACATAGTCTAGATCTAGTAGTTAATCTTTTTAATAATACGTCTGTTTATAGTCATATACTTCGCCCAAGCGAAATTAAAATTTCAAAGCAAAAGTTGATTTCAATTATTTATTTCACCAACTATTGTACCAAACAAAATAAATAAATAAAAGTAGATCTAACTGACACAAGTATTTTCGTACAATATTAAAAAAAACAATAATTATACAAAAATCACAGAATCAGAAAAACATAAAATAGTTAAAAAAGTTCAGTAAATCTATAAACTTGTAACAAGTTTACTCTGCGTTAATGTTGTTACTTTTGACTGACAATAAACATGAAACTAAATAAATTCTTTTCCAGACCTGGTAGTTGAAGTCAAACTGGATTGTCTATATAGTAATCTGTTTCAGGGGAGCAGATTGTATACAAAAATGTACTGTGTACAAATATCTTAAAAATAAAAGTAAGAAAACTGGCATTAATTGTTTTAAAAAACATACAAAAAATTCACTAATAGAAAAAGAACAATTTATTATCTCTGCCATTGTAGAATAAGATAGTTTGAAAAGAGAAGATTAAGACTAAAGGCCTAGTGGAAAACTGTTAAGGCTGTTAATTAAAGGTATTTCCGTCTTATTTCTTGCTTAAAAGGCTGACTGGAATATTAAACTCTATTCGTCATGTGTGTTAAAGTGAAGCTTGTTGTAGTCTTAACATAAAAATTTCCTTTAAAAAATGTTTCATTTCATTAGGTTTGAATTTAACACAAAATAAACATTTAGCTTAACACAAAATAAACATTTAGCAGACATATACATAAGTTGTAAAGAACTTTTATACTAAATTTGAAATTGTGACCAAGAAAAAAAAACAGTTTTAAAAGCAGAATATGTACACAAAACATGAACAAACACATCAACTATGCTATTATCAAAAGAGTTTTTGGAATCATTTAGAAACTATTCTGTAGTAGATTCCTTTACAAAGTACATTTTCTAAAAATCTGACATAAGTGTTTGTAATGTAAGTAAAAACAAAAACAAGTCATAAAGAAAAGAATATAAT
Source organism: Biomphalaria glabrata (assembly GCF_947242115.1). NCBI lineage: Eukaryota > Metazoa > Mollusca > Gastropoda > Planorbidae > Biomphalaria > Biomphalaria glabrata. The sequence continues at coordinate 35,703,759 of NC_074719.1, read as the reverse complement.
AACCTTAATAATAACCCTAATAAGGAAAGATAAGTAAAAGGAAGACAACTCATGCTACATCAGAATTATGAAATAAAACCAAGAAATCAATGTTTACAACAAGCATTGAAGAGCAAGTTTAAAAAGAAACTGTCGACAAAAAAAACATAAGAACTTACAAATAATTTCCTGATTTAAACTTTGTCACATGTAAATTATGAATGATTCTGGTGTGAATGTATATTTTGGTTTTCTATAGTTTGCCATCACCTGCTAGTGTGGTAATACTTTACTGGCACAAAGACTTAGACTAAATAGACTAATTAAAAAAGCATCGCATATCACTCGAACACAGCTACCATCTCTTGAAGAGCTTTTTCATGAAAGATGCCTTTCCAAAACACTCTCGATTCTTAAGGACAACCTGCACCCATTAAACCACTATTACATAAGATCTAAACAATGTGGTCATCTCCTTTCCATTAGGACTAAAACAGAAAGATTTAAAAACTCCTTTATCCCACTTTCGGTCAGAGTGTTACAAGATCAGCTGTCGTCATAGAGAAGTACATAGAAGTCAAATTCATAAAGCACTGGTTGGAAATGTGTATGTGTTTCGTGTGTGAATGTTGTTCGAATTTTTCATCTATACTGTTATTGTACAGTAGTTACACTGATATTGTCAATTGTAGTCAAACTGAATTTCCATTTGATTGGATCAATAAAATTATCTTATAATGTTTTGTTTGGTGTAATGCACAAATTGTAAGACAAATTCCTTATGGATAATAAAGATTACCATTATTATTATTATTTTAAAAAGCATCAAAGCATGGTACATTCTAATCTCAAAGACAAAGTTAATCATGTCAGATTTGTTTTTTCAACCTCAATATAACTTGTATTATGCTAATCTAAAATGAAATGGAAAAACAAGCCCACAAAGTGTAAAACAAATTGTTGGCATCTATATACAAAAAATGTGTATATAAGAATGTTAAGATCAACATTTCTGTTGATGTGTGACAAAGATTTACTTGGTAAAATAAATTGTGCCTCAGATGACATTTATAAGTTTGCTACAGACATTCTTTGGGATCAAATTTAATTTTAGTTTTCAGCAAAGTGTAAAAATTCAAAATTATAGCAATATATAGTTTCAACATGCCAAAAGAATACAAAATAAATGTCTATAAAGTATTAAAGTGCCAATATAGACTAATTGTTTATGCTCAATAAAATTAAAAGATTAAAAATAAAATTTCATGTGTAAATTTTTTTAAAAGTTCTGCATTTATCATTGTAAAGCAAAATATTGCACTTAAAAAAATAATAAAATATCACATTTCAAAAAGTTGAACACTCAGATCAACAAAATCTGGTTGTATTATAATTCATATCACAAAACATGACATCTATGCTGTATAAATTATAAAAATAATATCAAAGTTAAAGGAATGAGTTATCTCATATAATAAAAATGCAAAAATTGAAATCTCTTATGGACAGGTTTATTAGAGTATATTTATATTTATTTATAATCCACTTGGAGTATTTTAATTTAAAGCATACAATTTTATTTTTGTGAGAAAAAAAAGAAAAGAAAAAAAAAACTTATTGCGCAAAAAAATAATAAAATTAAAAAAAAATTAGTTTCATAAATAAAAAAATATTTTCATAATTTGTGCTACAAATTAATGTAAAGCAGACACAAGTCAAAGTTTGTCCATTTTATATATATATATATATGAGATCAAAATTGTGTCTTTAGAAAGTCACACTGTACAGATAAATACAAAAAATATAAATGACTTGATACACTTATTACTAACTACTTCAAAGAATAAATCTGACAACATTGAATGAAAATAATGAAAACGAAGAAGAAGAAGAATGAAAACAACATTTGAAGTACAACATTTAAACAATAAGACAGAATTTGTCAGCAAGTTAAAACAAAATCTATACATACACATAATTGACAATCTTAAAAAATGTTGGGATCTAGTCAATTTGATATCTGTTGTACACATTTGTTTTCATTTATTTAAATTAAATTAAAAATGGTCAAAACAAATTTTTTAAAAATTTCAAATTGTATGTAATTTTACATTGGCTATGGGGTAGGCAGTAGTTTTAACCCGTTAATACTGATTTCTGGTTTGAAAAATTCTTGACATACACTAAGCAATGTGGGGTAATTCTGAATAAAATAAAAAAGTGTAAAAAAATTGTAGAAAAAATAATAAAATATAAGAATACTAATAAATAAATAAAATAAACAACTTTAAAACATAGAGCGATATGTCTAGTTAAAAAATATATATACTTAATTTCTTTAGAATATAAAAAAGCTTCAAAAATACTCATTTTCCCAGGTGGGGGCTTATACACTGGGGCTGTGGGCCTGTTCGTTGGAAAAATTATTTTTCAAAATAATTAAAAAGTGACCTACATCCAGTTTTTGTTAAAAAAAAGTCAAAATGTTCATGACATACTCCTTCACAAGACACAATGAATTATTCTTATAGGAAAGTTTAAACAATGTTTGCTAGCAACTTTTCTTATCTTGGGAAATGGAGACAATAACGTTCCTGCATTAGGACTTGGCAAAAAAAAAACAACCCACCATACTGTGTGTGTGGTAGGAGGTACTGGGTTAAAGAAAAAAAAAAGGAAAGATGTTAAAAAGTAAAAAAAAAAAAAGGGGGGGATGTAGTTATTGTTAATGACCTCTATTAAAAAAAACACACAAACATTGTAAAGTAATATCTTGTAAATATTTGTTTTGAAAATGTAATAAATATAAGTAAAGATAGTTCACACTGTATAAAACATTTCCAGTGACAATCTTTTTCACCTTTCTTTTCCTGTTGGTGAAAAATCATCTTTGACAACTTCTTTAGGATTTTTTGTGTCGTCATTAAAACACAAATAAATATTTCTTAATATTCAAGGATAGTACATGAATATACTATGTAGCTCTTAAATGAGTAAATAATTTAAAAGAACTCTTAGAAACAAACGACAAAAAAAGTTTTTTTTTACTCATTAAATCACTTTTTCTCTAATAGTCATGTTTTGGAAATTTCCAGAAAAAAATAAAATCATTTCTGAGAAACGTCCAAATGGTTCTAATAAAAAGTTAAATGTTTGGCTACCTGTTAAATTTTCATGTGACTCTGGTGAACTAAGTCTTGGCCATCAGATAATGTACTCTTCATTTCACTGGAGTTCAAGCCGAAACTCTCTTCAGCCAGGCCAGAGTCAGAACAATGGTCCACAACCACTGGACTGCTTTCTGTCAGATCCTGGCCAAGTACATTGGCTGTCAGGAGGTCCACTTGGTTGGTCATGGAGGAGATGCTGTCCTGGGTGTGGGGCACTTGGTTGTTGGTAACTAAGAGAGGGTCAACAATGACCACTTTGTTACTGCTCTGGTGTTTGTTGGCTATGGAAGCTGGTGTACTGATGATGTTATTGCTGGTGACACGCTGGCGAGCTCTATCCTGTAGTTTCTGGTTCAGTTCTCTGATCCTGTCTTCCATCTGAAACAGTAAAAGAAAGAACAAAATATTTAGCCATATTAGGTATACTAAAACTTATGGTCTTATCACAAGGTCCTCAGGGCACTCAAAGGTCTTTCTTCAGGGAACAGTATCAGGGAACAAAAAGGTGAGGCAGATAAAAGCAATGGGAAGACAATATCAAAGAATGGACTAACCTGTCACTAGAAAAGATTCTAATTATGGTAAAAGATAAATGGAGAAAGACAGTCAACAGATCAGTGTGCTGCCCAAATGGTTCAAGAGACTAAGGGATAGAGTTGAGAAGAGAAGTTGTGAAGGAAAGAACATTGATACATTTTAAGCTAGAAAAAAAATATTTATACTTGAAACCGGGTAAAGGTTATTATAGAAATAAAAAGGGATCAAAGAATCTTTAATATGTTGACAGGTAAATACAAATTTAAAAAAATTGATTAAAAACTTTGTAAAATGTCAGTTAATTATAAATTTTTATGTAAAATGTCAGATAATTATACAAAAATTATATCCCACTAGTGTATAAGTTTAAAAATGATATCGCAAATTATTTCAATGCAAATTAGTCTCATACAAATTGTAATTGTTGCTGTCAAAAAACAACTAAATACATGTGGAAGTTAAATGTAAGTAAATGGGTACAACATTTTTTACTAGAAATTAGGTGAATTAAATAGGGTAAAATAATGAAAGGTACAGACCAGGGCATGAACCATGGGTCTCTGACACCTCTACCTTGCAGGAATATGGGCAAGGGAACAATGCAAATGACCACTAAGACAAAAAAATTATTAGGTTCACCAGTCCTGAACTTGCCATCCAGTGCAGCCTTAAAGATAATATGTAACATGTATGCTTAAGGGATGCAATGGCTGAGTGGTAAAGCGCTTGGGGTCAATGGGTTCAAATCTAAGTGAAGACTTTGATTTTGAATTCCGGTATTTTTAGGGCGGCCCTGAATCCATCCAACTCTAATGGGTACCTGACTTTAGTTGTGGATAGTAAAGGCGGTTGGTCATTGTGCTGGCCACATAACACCCTGCTCGTTAACTGCTGGCCAAAGAAACAGATGACCTTAACATCATCTGCCCTGAAAGGGGAATTTTTTTTTATGTATGCTTAACAACTATTACTGATCATCACAATCTTGTATATCTTTGTGTTCTTTGTGCCATAATTGATGCAGCATTATGATGAAAAGAAATGAATAGGGAAGGGATAGGAGAGGAAGTGATATGCAAAGGAAACGAAAGTGTAAAATTTATACAGCCATTGTACAAAGTTACAGAACTATCTTAAAACTTACCCTAATGTTAAACCTAAGCCTTACTATAACCTTCACCTTATCTCCAGCACTAACCTCAAAAAAACACATAAATACTATCCACATCTAGAGAATATCCATGTCATATCAAGATGTGTAATAACCATTTTTTTTTATTTTTGGAAAGAACTTGTTTACCTCTGCGATTTGTTTCTTAAGTTGCTCGTTTTCTCCCAACATTTTCTGGTGTCTCTCTTCTTCCTCCCGACTGACCAGAGAGTCTGTCAAGCTTTTCACCTCCTGACCCTCTCTCTGTGGGTTCTGAATTATCTCCATCATCTACAACAGTCAATGACAACAAAGTAACTTTATTATATCTCTCACTGTTCTGATTCATATCCAACATTTCCATAAGTTTAATCAACAAGTACCTTCATTATAGATCTCTATGGTTTCTGAATTATCTACATTTTTTCTACATTATTTTAATGAAAATGAAGATTTTTTTCACATTAATGTGTTTATGGCTGAAAATGAGATACATGGGTCATTATCTCATTTAACTAATGACAGTCGCATTAGTGAAAGAAATGTGTAGTTTTAAATAAAAATAGTTTTAAATTTTAATCTTTGATGACACATCCATGTTATTATAAAATAGCAGGATTGGGGGAACTTGGGAAAATTTCTGTTGCATCTAACATTGTCTTTACCTTGTGAAACAATAGTAAATCTAATTTGAACAATAATTTTATGCAGACTTGATGTTTTAGATTGTGCATTTAAAAAGTTAAAGATCAGATATGTTTTACCTTTGGTACAAATATGAGCCCCATGGACAGGAAGCTGCACAGAATGATAGCAAGAGAGACAAAAGCAAAAGTAGCATCTTCCTGGTTGCCGATGATGAGAGAGATGGGAGCTGTGATGACACACAGAACCTGTTGAATAGAAACAAAAATGTTTCAGTTCTTTTACATAAGTTAAAATACATTGACTTCAAAGGTCATCTTAATATAAGATATTTCATTCAATGTTAAGCCTTTGGAAGCCAAATTATTAACTTGTTCTTTCTTTTTTGCATGGTGTTTATAACATTCTACATTATCAGATTGTGAAGTAGAATATTAATGCTTATTTTTGTGTTTCAGTTGTGATAATAAATTCCAGCAGTTTATGATCTTGTGTAATAAAACTTGACTTCAAATTGAATTAAGAACAAAGTCAGAAGTCATCAACACAACCTGATTTTATTTTTTCCCATGACCTCACAAAAATAATAGTAAACCTATAAAATAATAGTAAACCTATACACCTTGTTCTTGCTGAGATCTGTGACAAACATATTATCCAGCACCAGTCAATATGACAGAAATGTTAATTGAACATCTTGCTATGTTTGACATAGATAAATATAAAAGATTAGTCTATAAGTCTAAGAAATGATATTTTCTGTTATGACACTATAAATCTCTGAGATAATGACCCTGTCTTAATAAAAAGGCATGCTATTGACAGCATTACCCACTTTATTTTGACAATGACAAGACATACTCACAGCTTTACACTGAGAACAGAGGTCCTCACCATATCATTGACATATTCATTCAAGGACACTAGTGTATTCATTACATAAACAGGTACAAACAAATGTGCCTACCACAACATTGTAAATACTCATGCCCACAAATCTTGAGTCGTTGACTTGCTTCAGTTTAACGCTGCGAGTCTCATAGGCCAAGAAAATACCAAAGATGAGCAGTATACCTTTGTAGCCAAACAGGACACCTGAGTCAGATGTAAATAGTTTTGATAAATAAATAAAAGTTTAAATAGAAAACACTGTCAATGGATCATTTATGAACTGTATCATTTATTCAGAGTCTGCTATATGTTTACATTCAGCATCTATATAGATTTGTGTTTCTATACCAATTCCCTCTCTTCCTTCTAATGCAAAATTTGTCAAATAAGCTTTATGTTCAATAGATTTTCTACAGAGGTGGATAGATTTCCTCTACATGTATGTATGTTTAAAGGTTAATGCTGGTCACAATTTCAATAAACAGATTTTTTTTGCAGACTTACATTTGTGTTGTTACTAAATCTAGTAGCTTTTGACTTTCCATGAACAGTTTTTTGGTTTTATTCTGGTGACACACCTTATTTATATTGCAATTAATTAACTTTAATTAAAATAACTTGTCTTAACATTAAAAAAAAAATAAAGTTCCCCTTATAGACCTTGTGTTCTATAGGGCAGATGATGTAAATGTCATCTGTTTCTGTGGCTTATGATTAACGAGGTGTAATGTGGCCAGCACAACGACCAACGGCTTTTATTTTTCCCCAACTAATGTCAGGTACCCATTAGTGTTGGGTAGACTCAGAGGCACCCAAAAAATCCCAAAATTAAAAATCCCAGTCTTCACCAGGATTCAAACCCAGGTCCCCCGGGTTTGGAAGCCAAGTGCTTTACAGCTCAGCCACCATTAACATTACTAAATAGGTTCTTTTTTAAACAAACTTACTAACATCATTTAATTCCTTAAACCAAGAGATAAATTTATTGAGGCATTAGCTACTTCATTCACCCTCTATATTGCTACTAGTAACATTTTATAGTATGAGACTAAAATCTACTCACCAAGCCAAATGTTTAGATTCTCAGAGTGGCAGTGCTCAAGCTGAGGTCTAAGCTCAATGTCATCTTCTGTGTTGGTCGGCTGAATGCGGGCAAAAGTTTCAAGTTTTCTCTGTAGTGGATCCAGAACCTGCCAGGCTGTGAGAACACCTATATCAAGCAGGATGAGAATGCCTAGTACAGTGAACAGTTCCCAAATCTGGACAATCTGAAGATATGATGAAAATTTACTTTGTTATTCAAGAGATAATGTGAATTTTGTATTTTATTGTTGAGCATGGTTAACATGGGTGAAACGGCTAACAATCTTTACTTTATATAACAAGTGTCGGTTACCATTAAAGCTGAGAATGCCAGAAAAATTATAAGATCTAGAATTTTAAAAAATACCCTGTAAAATGTGTTTACCAAGATTTGAACTGAAGATTATCTGTTTGCTAATCAAGTGCTTCACCATTCAGCCATCATGGTAGATTATTTAAAAAAAAAATAAAGAGCCCAAAATTTGATTATACTTTAACAAGTGAAATACAAAATGCATTTGTTAAAAAGAAAAGTCCCTAGAAAATGGCTCCTGTTATTCAAATAATGATTTCGAATCAAGTCTTTGAGTATATTTTTATGTCCACCATTCCACTGCAATAGTGCTTTAATATGAATAGTTGGTCAGTTGACATCAGTAAATTTATTTATTTCAAAATGTATCTATTAATTCTTGTTAAATTGCTTGGTCAGTTGAAGAGCTTGTAACTAGGCCAGTAAACAATGAAGTAAAATAAAATGTCCCCTTTGAAGCCAGTGGTCCTAAGTGTAGATTATCTATTTCTCTCACCAACAATCAATGAGGAAATCATGCAATCAACACAAAGACAAACAAAGATCAAATTACTTTCACATATTAATGTTAGATTTCCACTGAAAATGAATTTCTTGAAGACTACTGTAATTTTTGGTAAGGAAAGAAAGCATTACTGTAATACTTATTTAAGAAACATGAAGTACAATTTTACACCAAACTTAAATAAATTATATAAGATAGCACTGAAACTCATCTACCAAACTTGAGCTACATAGGATCTGTCTGAAATACTCACATTTCATACTCCCTAATAAAACAAAAAATCAGTTAAAGTTGACAAGTTTTAGAAATGCATTGTTTTTAACATCACTTACTGCTCTATCTTTCTTCCTGGTTGTGGTCAGCTGATGAACTGTCCAGATTTTGGAAAACATTGAGCCGTAGCTAAGTGTAAACCCAAGAGACAACAACCAAGCTCGTACCTTTGGACAAGAAAAGCTAAACTTGAAAATTAAATCAGTTGCATTGCATTCAACACGAAATCAAAATTAAACATTAAACACCAAAAAAAGTAAACAAAAACAACACAGTAATTTCTGACAAAACTTCTGACCTGGCAGACTACAGGATAGTGATAATCTGGTACAAACTTGCCGTCCAGTCCGAGCAGAACAATACAGCTAAGACAGATCATGCAGCCAACTACTGTTAGATTGTTGATGGCTGGTTGAGAAAAGGCCACACACCTACAAGAGAGGATAGTTCAACACTGCACATAAGGTGAATAAAAAAAAAGCAAATTTTGAACACAATCCCTACACATAATTTTCCGACTCAGAACCGGACACAACAGAATGAGACAATATATGTTCCAGAAGTTAATGTCAGGACGAGCAAAAGCTGCCCTTGTGGAGCATCACCAGAGAATGCTGACCATGTCCTTCAAAGCTCCATACTATATCAAGAGGCCCGAACAAGACTCTGGCCCAAGAACCCTCCTATAGAACAAAAAACTATACAGAGAACTGCCTGATCTGGGAACCACTGCATAGTTCATCTCAGATATAGGATTACTAATCTGAACTCTCCGATATTAAATGCGAATGAAGAAGAAGAAAAAGAAGACAATAAATGATACGTATTATGGTGCTTTATGCAGTTCACCAAGAAATTCTGGAAACTTTTTTTTTGCAAATTGATTTTGTTTTCAACACAAAATTTAGGTCTAACAGAATCTAATCCCAAAAGAAATAATAATGTAAACATCTGGCAAAGCCTTTATGTCTGGTTAGCACTACCATCTCAAAACCAATCATAGCACTGTAATCAAGGCAGTTTTTAAACACTGTATTTCCCTAGGCATTATATCTCAGTTGAATGTTATTGTATTATTTTTCTAGGCTACTCATTTCCATCATTAAGTTCTGGCCAAACCCTTTTTTAGACTACAAATATCTATAGGGGCCTACATGCAGAATAAATTGAAGATGGCTTTGATGAGAAAAATATTGTATTGGTTTAATTTGATTTCTTTCTCATTTTGATTTAACTGGTGCCATATAGACCACAAGGTCTGAAAGGGGAACTTTACTTTTACTTTACTTTATTTATTGCAATTTTTAAATTGTGTCCATTAACTTGACAATTTGAGATACATAAGTGTCATAGTCTCAGTTGACATTGCCTGATTTAATGTTCACCTCAGGTTAAGATGTTGAAAAGACTCGTGAATTCCTGATGTAGGAAACAGGAAGTATAATGAATAAAATTGACTTGCAGTTCAGTCAGTTCAGTCGGTCAGTGAAGTGTTATCCTCTGGACGAGACAGTCAAGTATGATTTTAGTAGTAGCGACTTAGAGAGTCGAGTTGTAACCTGAGTTAAGTAGTATCTTTTGGGCAGTTGAAGCCAGTGAACACTCGTATATTCTTATTAGTTTTTCTCTACACTGAGAGCTGGATATGTATTATTGAAGTATTTGTTACTCGCTGTGATGCGGATGTTACTCGTGGTTTATTCTGTAACTAATCATCTTGGACATTCAATACCGCTGTTATGCGGATGTAATTATGTTTCACATCGGAAGTCTTGATGTAACTGCCAATAAGGTGCAGTATTGTTATTATCGTCATTAAATAAACATTATATTTGTCTGCCAAAGAGAACTTGAGTCTATATGTAATGTCTGTGTCTGTCACGTGTCAAGTGTGACTCCAGGAAGCACGAATCCAGCAGTCTACGCATTCGGGATACATTGGTAGTGACCAGTCCAATGTGTAATAGTAATACAGCATTCTTCAACATTACGCATTACAACGTTACACAATTTAACCTAACGTTGACAATAAGCTATTAGCGGATTTAACAACCCCCCACCCCCACCCAAAAAAAACAACTGTTAAATGTATCAAAGTGTTTCAAATGCAATTATAATACATTGTGGTTTTAAACTCTTGATTTTAAAATATTCTGAAAGCCTAATACTCAAAGTAATGGAAAACAGCAGGTTAAATGAAGTTTTTAAGTTGTTGTTTCAGTAATATTAAAAAAATTAACTCACTGTCTGTTTCTGTTGATGTGGTTAAAAATCAGACATAGTATCCCAGCAAGAATCCCAACACCTGCCAAGCCACACATTGAGAAGTATAATGTATGTGAAACCACTCGAAGGTCATCTATTACCTGAGTGTGGTCAGGAGGTGGTCGGCCACCTGAGATACGAAAACAAAAGTGCTATGAGTTTGTTAGGCTCTGTATGAGCTGAGACTTAAACATTTCTGTAAACTTTAGATAAAATAGTATGACACCAAATTTTTCTTACAAAATACAAATATAAAACTAAAAGTTTTAAAAAATTGAAAAGATAGTATTGTATACTTTAGTTAAACCAAATGACTGGTGTGAATTCGTTTTAAACAATAAAGGAGCTACACCAGTGTGATAATGTTACTAAATGACTTAAGGATCTGTAACAGTACCTAGCCATTTTTCTTTTCTGTACCAAGTTAGATTGTCAGCTGCTGCATCATAGACTCCAAGCTTCACATAGGACCCATCTGGGGAAAAATAAATTATTATAAAAAAAATAATTTTAACATTAATTTTACAAAGACTAAGAAAATATTACTATGAGTGATGCAACTCATAGAAATTTAATACAAAATGACTCAACAGCTATGCATGACATTAAATCTCGTCTTTTTGATTAGAAATGCTGCAGTAGTTTGATACTTGGTTTTCCCTTTATGCAAAAAGTTAAAAGGGAACAAATCAGTAGGTCTATGCAAGAAGTTAAAAGGGGACAAATCAGTAGGTCTATGCAAGAAGTTAAAAGGGGACAAATCAGTAGGTCTATGCAAGAAGTTATTAGGGAACAAATCAGTAGGTCTATGCAAGAAGTTAAAAGGGGACAAATCAGTAGGTCTATGCAAGAAGTTAAAAGGGAACAAATCAGTAGGTCTATGCAAGAAGTTAAAAGGGAACAAATCAGTAGGTCTATGCAAGAAGTTAAAAGGGAACAAATCAGTAGGTCTATGCAAGAAGTTATTAGGGAACAAATCAGTAGGTCTATGCAAGAAGTTAAAAGGGAACAAATCAGTAGGTCTATGCAAGAAGTTAAAAGGGGACAAATCAGTAGGTCTATGCAAGAAGTTATTAGGGAACAAATCAGTAGGTCTATGCAAGAAGTTAAAAGGGAACAAATCAGTAGGTCTATGCAAGAAGTTAAAAGGGGACAAATCAGTAGGTCTATGCAAGAAGTTATTAGGGAACAAATCAGTAGGTCTATGCAAGAAGTTATTAGGGAACAAATCAGTAGGTCTATGCAAAAAGTTAAAAGGGAACAAATCAGTAGGTCTATGCAAGAAGTTAAAAGGGGACAAATCAGTAGGTCTATGCAAGACGTTAAAAGGGGACAAATCAGTAGGTCTATGCAAGACATTATTAGGGAACAAATCAGTAGGTCTATGCAAGAAGTTATAAGGAAACAAATCAGTAGGTCTATGCAAGACATTATTAGGGAACAAATCAGTAGGTCTATGCAAGAAGTTATAAGGAAACAAATCAGTAGGTCTATGCAAGAAAGTTATAAGGGAACAAATCAGTAGGTTTATGCAAGAAAGTTATAAGGGAACAAATCAGTAGGTCTATGCAAGACATTATTAGGGAACAAATCAGTAGGTCTATGCAAGAAGTTATAAGGAAACAAATCAGTAGGTCTATGCAAGAAAGTTATAAGGGAACAAATCAGTAGGTTTATGCAAAAAAGTTATAAGGGAACAAATCAGTAGGTTTATGTAAGAAAGTTATAAGGGAACAAATCAGTAGGTTTATGCAAGAAAGTTATAAGGAAACAAATCAGTAGGTTTATGCAAGAAAGTTATAAGGAAACAAATCAGTAGGTTTATGCAAGAAAGTTATAAGGAAACAAATCAGTAGGTTTATGCAAGAAAGTTATAAGGGAACAAATCGGTAGGTCTATGTAAGAAGTTATAAGGGAACAAATCAGTAGGTCTATGTAAGAAGTTATAAGGGAACAAATTAGTAGGTTTATGCAAGAAGTTATAAAGGGACAAATCAGTAAGTCTATGCAAGAACTTATACACAGACAAATCAGTAGGTTTATGCAAGAAGTTATAAGGGAACAAATTAGTAGGTTTATGCAAGAAGTTATAAAGGGACAAATCAGTAAGTCTATGCAAGAACTTATATACAGACAAATCAGTAGGTTTATGCAAGAAGTTATAAAGGGACAAATCAGTAAGTCTATGCAAGAAGTTATACACAGACAAATCAGTAGGTTTATGCAAGAAATTAAAGGGGCAAATTAGTTGCTCTACCACAATGTTTAAAAAAAAAATTCAGCATGCTTTCTTTTGCATGTTAGCATAATTATTTCATTCCAAATCCATAAGTATTTTTTAAACATTACTTATGAACTGTTCAATTTGTGTCCATGCAATACGATCTCCTTTAGCAGAAAATGCCACATTCCCAGAGATTCCCAGAAATTTGGTGGAGTTCATAGCACTATATATGGCATTAGTGATATTTTCATTGTAATAATCAAAGTCTTCAAGTTTCATGTTTCTCTCTGCTAATCTGTAACAAAAAATACAACAATGCGCAACATGACCAAATAGTACTTTAAAACTCAATTATATTATCTAGTAGACTATTATTCTTATAAAAAACTAGAACTTTCATAGCATAAACTGCAGCATAACTAATATGTTACTCAGAAACAGTCACATGAAAATGCATTCATACTGTTATGTTAAGATTCCAGTTATTCACTTTAAAAAAAGGTCATTATGAGGATCTACAACGACTCATGTAGTCATAAAGAAGGCTTGTATAAATAAAATAAAGACAGTAAAATCCGAAGCAGGACGTTTTGGCGCCATCATTTTGGCCCCGCCGTTTTGGCGCGAAGGTCGTTTTGGCGTGGGGACGTTTTGACGCGAGATACATTATGTATGTTTATTGTATTATTTCTTTTAAAAGAATTATTCATATCTATGTTTTGCATGAGTGTTTGTGTTAAGACAGATTTTTCACATACTATTAAATGTGTGTTATTTTTTCACATCATTTTCTTTAATAAACATTTTGGCTTGTGTATGTGTGTTTATTAATAGGCACACTTTTATTTTCAAAAAAGTTTTTTAAGATATTACTTTAAAATTAAAAACAAAAATAAAAAACAAAATGAAACGATGATAGACGAAAAATTGATGCAATTATTTGTTTACATTAACATTGGTTTATTTAACGACTGTAAGGTATCTTCAGCTGTACATACCAAACAATTGCTAATAATAAGTAAAAATATAATACATGTACCATGTTTCTCAAAAGACTTTAAGTTAAGTATACATAGACACCATGGTTATTTGCCTAAGTCACTGGAATTCAAGAGTTCATTAAAAAAAAAGCTACGCGCTTATTAAATTATCGTCAAATGATATCTCGCGCCAAAACAGCGTCGCCAAAACATCACGTACCGGTAAAGATCTATGTTGCGAATGCAGTTTTAGTATTAAGAGTTTATGAAGTAATGTATCAGTTTCATCCTTCAATTACAACCCTTTAATGCATATTTTCTTTGGTGAAATAGTTAAGTAAAATAAAGTTCCCCTTTCAGACCTTGCAATCTATAGGGCATATGGTGTAAAGGTCATCAGTTTCTGTGGCCCACAGTTTACAAGGGTGTCAAGTGGTCAGCACAATGACCAACCGCCTTTTCTTTCCCCCTTTACCCATTAGAGCTGGGTGGACTCAGAGGCACTCTAAGGATCCCGAAATTCAATATCCCAGTCTTTACTAGGATTCAAACCCTGGATCTCTGGTTAAGAAGCCAATTGCTTTACTGCTCATCCACCGTGCTTCATTTATTTATTGTAACTATCACAGTATCATGTATATAGAGTGGGTGTGTGTGGGTGTGCAGATGTAGGTAAACACAGATAAAAAAGAGAAAACAGTTATATTTACTGCATTTATTATACAAACAAACTAATGTCACATAAATATTTCCTTTCAATTAAAACATTAATTATGCTTAATTGGGCAAGAAAACACTTTTAATAATTTATTTATAAATAATATAAAAGAAGATAACTCACTGAGCCACAGTTTTGTTAAAAGCAAAAGCAACAGCCCACACAGCGTCATAAGCCAGAGGAGCCTCAGGATAGCCAGTGACCAGACTTGTGTCTGACGTGTTTAATATTTTGTTCAGTCTGTGAGTGAACTGTTGAGCTGTCTAAAATGAGACAACAATTTTATAACACCACTGAATAACAATGAATATGAAACAAGTAATGTATTTAAATGAGAATGTACTAAGATTATCTCAAATATTTTGAGCCGTGAATGGCCTAAAGAAGCATGGCAATTAAGTGGCAAAGCACAAAGTTTTTTAAACTAATGACATTCAGTTTGATTTGTAGTGAAGGCTATGCTGCTGTTTTTTAGTGGTCCCCCAAAAGGAGAAAAGACACTATCAGTTTTGTGTGGAATGTTTGTCCGTTAATTTTTAAAAACAACTATGCACGCAGTTTTTTCACAAAACTACACCATTTTAACAACTATTCACTATTAATAGTAAGAAACACAGGGAGCTATTTATACGGGAGATGACTATTTACAATATTTTTAACTTATTTATGCAAATGGTTTTAGATGTTTGTCAAAATTTATTTTTTTTTTACAAATGTATTGCTAAGTTTAGTAAGCTCTGTCATACTACTACATTTACCAAAAAAATGGTTACTATTTTTTTCAAAGAATAATATGCTTATAAGTGGAACACAATTTTAAACCATTGGACCATTGGGGCACCACACATGATCTGTCAACCTTCTTTGTCCATTTGTCTTTGTCATTTGCCTTTGATAGAATTTCATTCTGATATTCTTTCTGAAAATATTGAAACCTGCTTTTTTATCTGCTTGGGCAGACCACTTCGGGGCCGATTTTGAGTTTGTGTTTCCACACAAACTGTCTTTGTAACCTTTTTTTTTTTTTTTTTAAATCTCTGGACATCTCTGTCTCTCCCTCTTTTGTTGAAAGCGTGCTAGATTTGTTTGGCATGTTTTGGAAGTTCCTTCATAAAGACAATTTACTTCCAGTCCAAACCTTCAGCAGGACAACGGAGGAAATCAGCAGGCAGTGTATGAACCTGGGACCATTGACCATTTGACAGTCTGGCAAGCATGCCACACGACCAGAAAAGTTAAGACAGTGTTGTTGGTTTTTGTTATTTTCTTGCCCAAATGCACTTGCGTTAACCAAATAAAGTCAATTAACATTCTCTGCATGAAGAAATTCCAGGTAAGGTATCAATAATGAAATAACAAACTTTGGTGGAAACTTTGAGTTACAAATGTTTCTACCAATAATAAGTTAAAGTATTCTCAAATTATTTGCTATTTCTAACACAGATTTAGAAGATGACGACTGAAAGTAATCAGGTATCATATCTGTTTTTAAATGAAATATAATGAGAGTGCTTGATTTCAATTAGCTAATTGGACAAATGATTAACAATCATTAATTTAAAGATAAAATACCCATATACAAGTATTTTATTTCCAACTATTATAGCTATCAAATGAACTGAATTAATAAAACCATTAATGTAGGTCAAAGTTTTAATTCATATAGTTTTCACTTGATCGTGTTAACATGAATATATTTTAAAATCTTATACTTTTTTATTACCATTAATTAGCATCCCAAAAAGTTGACTGATCTGATGATTTATTAGCATCCCAAAAAGTTGACTGATCTGATAATTCTAGAATGACACAAACTTTTATTTGTATAATATATATATAATAAAGTTGTTATAAGGATTTCTTTATGCTGCTTTTCAAACTGATGTAATAGTCTGTCATTTCCTTTTTTTTTTTTTTTTTTTTAAACATCTTCACTAGTTGGTGTACAAGATTTTTTGAAGAAAAAGACTTGATGTTACATATAGTCTTTGAAAAACCGAAAAGAATTTTTAAAAAATCTAATAGCCTATTCAACTTGAAACAAAAGAAATGCATGGCTTCAGTAGGTCCAACTTGCACCTTTAAAGAGAACTATTGCAAATCTTGGGATAATTGAGGCCATTCTCTGAACTTACCATTCCAACATCAGTCATTGTTGGTTCCTGGTGGATCATTACAGCCTCTGTGGTGAAGTGACCTTCCAGGGCTTCCTCCAGCTGTTCTATAGTGCAGTTGTGCCTGTCATCTTTTACCTTGTACCAATTGTCAGGGTACCAACCAATGATAAACCAGACATGTTTTTTACCATATAGTCGCTCTTTATATGCCTAAATCAAAAGATAGAATTAGCAAACATTAAACTCCATATCATATTGATAATTTTCTAAGCAGCTTGTATATACAAGAATACAAGACAAACTGTTATTTGAGTCACTTTTTTTTACAGAGGGAAAGGGGAGAAGGCACTGAATGTTACCTCAGGCTACAGACCCCAGATCATCTATACTTCTGGTGATAGATTTATGTTTGGGAACCAAGGGATAATTGAGTAATGTTGCATGCTGTTGAACTAACAGGTCCATATTCTGTGTTTGCTCCTGAAAGGTTACACATTTTCCTTTAAGTTTGAAAACTCAGAAGTAAGATCTAATTATAACCATTGATTATTTGAAAGGAGTAAATAAATGAATTCTACTGATGTTTATAGATACTGCTGGTATTTGTATATCATTTTAAAATCAGAACATGATTTAATTAAATTACAATGATCAGTAACTCCTAACATGCTATTTAAAAGAAAACTTAAGATTTGATTTTGTTTTTTGGCACATCAGCACAATTTTATGCCATGCTGTGCCCTTTAAATTTTTAAGGGTTCTCTCTCTCCGCAGTGTAAATACAAAGAGGAAGCCAAAAAATATACATTACAATTTAAGTTTAAAATCAGCTTATTTATAGTTTGAATATTAAAAATTCTAGTTTTAGTTAATAAAAACAAATCTGTTGTAAATATATGCATAAATACTTTTTCCCTGAATTAACTCACTTAAATTCAAGCAGTCAGTTCCACTTCCTTGATAAAGCCCAGTAATTTCCCAGGATCTATGCTGTCATACAGAGTGATGAGTTTATTCATGTTAGAATGTTTCCTTCTAATATCCTGGTAGCTGAGGCAACCAAGGAGGATGTGCTCTACAGTGAGGTCACAGTTACAATAATTAAACAGTGGGGGCACCTCTCTTCTTAGTATAAAGGAGTGTGTAATGTAAGTGTGCCTAATCCTAAGTCTGGACATGGTCTTTCACTTTCACATTGTGTCAGACCGTGATATCAGGGTTGCCGCCAGAACTTGTTTCTATTTATGGTGTGTTTCTTCCATTAATCCTGCCACTCTTGGTAGGTGATAGAAGTTATGCACAGCATAAAGTCTGAGTAGGAAATTTAATATATAGTCCAAAACCCAGCTGGGGAAGGGGGTACTTTGTATGTTGAGAATCACATCTCTAGAACTCACCTGACAAAATACTCTTCTAGCCATATCTTCATAAAACACACCAACAATAATTCTTGCGTCTTGTCTCTGGGATAAACACACAAAAGACACTTCATTACATGAAAAATAACATATTTTTTTCAAAATCATCATTGCATTCTTGTCATTATTTCTTAGTTAATAAAGTAACATAATATTTTAATATAAATATATTTCTTAGTTAATAAAGTAACATGATATTTTAATATAAATATATTTCTTAGTTAATAAAGTAACATGATATTTTAATATAAATATATTTCTTAGTTAATAAAGTAACACGATATTTTAATATAAATATATTTCTTAGTTAATAAAGTAACATGATATTTTAATATAAATATATTTCTTAGTTAATAAAGTAACATGATATTTTAATATAAATATATTTCTTAGTTAATAAAGTAACATGATATTTTAATATAAATATATTTCTTAGTTAATAAAGTAACATATTTTAATATAAATATATTTCTTAGTTAATAAAGTAACATGATATTTTAATATAAATATATTTCTTAGTTAATAAAGTAACATGATATTTTAATATAAATATATTTCTTAGTTAATAAAGTAACATGATATTTTAATATAAATATATTTCTTAGTTAATAAAGTAACACGATATTTTAATATAAATATATTTCTTAGTTAATAAAGTAACATGATATTTTAATATAAATATATTTCTTAGTTAATAAAGTAACATGATATTTTAATATAAATATATTTCTTAGTTAATAAAGTAACATGATATTTTAATATAAATATATTTCTTAGTTAATAAAGTAACATGATATTTTAATATAAATATATTTCTTAGTTAATAAAGTAACATGATATTTTAATATAAATATATTTCTTAGTTAATAAAGTAACATGATATTTTAATATAAATATATTTCTTAGTTAATAAAGTAGCATGATATTTTAATATAAATATATTTCTTAGCATAATTTTGTAACACTACCTACCTTAAGGTTTCGCACAGCATTGGTAGGATCAGTAAGAAAACTTTGTCGAACTGCAATATCAATGCCAGCCTCTTTAACTCTCTGCTCTAAATCTTCTATTGTCTGAGAACAAAAATTAATCAAATAATAAAAAAAAAACAATCCTATTAGTTCCAAAGTGGTCATGATAGGAAAAGGTTGAATTGCAATCCTCATGTTTCATATTAGTACTAACCTATCCAGCTATTTTGATCCTAACTAAGCTTTAGGCTCTTTTGCAATATGCGTCATAGAAAAGTGGCATACAAACGGTTAAGATAGTAATTCATATAAGAACTATAGTCAACAGGCTTTACTTCTCAACAAGTTTAAAATCAATAACAATGAGATTCAGTAGATTTAGTGTAGTGTCTTGAGTGAGGAATTTGTTTATTTTTCACAGAAAACTGAACCTGCTTTAGAAGTTTAAAGTAACCATAACAAAACTTACAGATGTAAAAAGTTCTTGAGTTTCCTGTATTGTTGAGATTCTATGCCAATTGAATTTTTTGAAAACTTTCACTCTGATCGGATTGTGAAGAGTAGCAGAAGGGTGAGTGCGAAAAAAAGTAGGGAATCTTTCCCTGTTAGAAAGTGCTGGAGAGCTTCCACCATAAGACAGCTAAATTTAAAAATAAAATATTATTAATATTATAATGATAACATACAAAGCCACTGTATTTTTATTTATGTAAAAAAAATTAAGATAATGCAATATCAGGCAATATAAATATTTGATACAGTAAATCAATGTTTATATTATCAATAGGACCTTAACATCATCTGCCCAATAGATCACTAGGTGTGAAAGGGGAACTTTACTTAATTTTTATGTTATCATCAATGTCAATTGAATAAAAAAATTGTAATTTAGGAATTGAAAATGTTTGTGATTTTTATTTCACTAGGATTATGATTATATATATTAAGGACAAAAAAAAATTCATCAACTATATTTTTTTCTCCTCAAATGCTGAAGTGGTTTAAATTTTTAAAATGTCATTATATACAAATTCAGAACTCCTTATAGCAACACTATTGCTGTAACTCTGATTTGTAACTCTGGTGCACACTGACATCTTGTTTCTGAAGAAGTTGTGTACTGTTAGGAACTAGACTAGAGATGAATGTTGACATTACAAGAAACAACAGAGTTTGGCCTAAATTGAGAAGCTTGAGAAGAAGCTATGCTAAAGACAAAGTTATGCTCTGTGTTTGTGATGTCCTGTGTAAAAAGACCTGTTTTTGTTGACTTGCCTCCATAAGGTTTATTACAATAATCATTATACTTTAACATATGCCAATTTTATTTTTGAAATAATGAAGTAATTATATAAATAATGATTATGAGAAATGTAGCTTACAACAACCAGCTTCCACATCTTGGCAGCCTGAGCCACAAATGTTGAAACTATGCTGCATCCTGTCAGAACCAGAAGCTTAGTTGGTTTTTCATACAACAGCTCGTACAGCACTTTGGTTCCTAGACCTGGTTTACACTATAATTTAATGTGATTCATCATTACATGTACTAAAAGACAGTGCTGTGACATTACATAAATATGCATGTTTTTACACTAATTTAAATTAGAAGTGGGACTCACATAAATGTACATGCTTTCAAGTCAAATCAAGAAAGTTTTCTAGGCCACATAAATAATCTACTTTCATATGAGTCTTTAAGCCTTAACAAAACATAAATATGTAATGCATTGTACTACAGTACTTGAATAAAGGGCTATAAAATGTTTAAGTGGTATGTGCTTTTGACTGTCGTCTCAATGGTCCCGGGTTCAAAACCTGCCAGCAGCCATTCTCTGACATCCTGCTAGGATGTAATTATCTTCAATTCTTAAGGAACATACAAAAATACAAAACAAACAAAAATAATAAAAAATACTGTCTTGGAAACTTTCTATCTCACAAGAGCCTCATACCTGACTGTCACCACGCCTCATATCCAGCTTATAATCTGGCAAAATATCAGTACGGTTATTGACGTCAGCCAGAGCCATTTCAACAGCTGGGAGACATCCTACGCCACCAGCCCAACTTCCTGACATTGGAAAAATTCCTCCAATGGTTAAGGTTTTTTGTTTAAATAAGGGCTGGCAATTTTTTGATGAAATTAAAATTAGAATAATTAGCAAAGATGAAAATAATTTCTTTGCCATGATGACAGATAGCTAGGAATTGTTAGCTTAATGTGTTTTCACATTCTTGAAGTTGGAAACTCTCTTATAAGAGCATGTGCATCATCTCTATTCACTTTGTGAGAGTGGCGAATCAAGATTCATCTGAGGAAAAAAAAAGATATTATTTTAGACCTTTTTTATACACTTTTATTTATAAGCATAATCTAGATCTATAGATAAAGATTTTTATATGTATATTCAGAATGCAATAATTTTAGAATTTCATCTTATTTAGAAATAAAGATTTCTTTTTAGATCTAGATCTATATAATAATATAAATTGCATTGTGCAATGCTTTCATTATAGATCAATATTAAAGTAAGCATGATAAAAATCCCGAAATTCAAAATTCCAGCCTTCACCAAGATTCGAACCCAGGACCCCAGGTTTGAAAGCCAAGAGCTTAACAACTCAGTTACTGCACCCCAAGTAAGTATGATGATCATGTTGTATATCAATTAGAATATAAGTGCAGCATATTGTTACAAAATCAATGTCATATCCTGTAACCTGGAGATTTTGCAGCAACCTGGAAGCAGAAGCCAAGCAGATGAGCAAGAGGTGGGGATGAAGAGACTCGCCCAGAACCGAGATGCCTGGAGGAAGCTGGTTGGTGGCCTATGCCCCAGAAGGGACAATAGGCAGAGATGAGATAAGGTATTTTGCCACATTAGGTGTAGATGAAACTAAGAAGTTTCAAACTAAGACCATAACAAATACTGAGCTTAACAAAAATTTTGCTTAAAAGTTCCCAGATTTCATGTCATAACTGCAATGTCCCTAGCAATGCTTCTCAGCCTCAAAAGTGCCATTGGGGTGGAAACAGTTATTAACAGGGACTGTACGTATACATGGCCTGTAGGCCAAAACAGAACTCTTGTTGGGGGTGCATAAAGATTGTGTTCATACTGGCAGGAATGAAGAAAGCTCCAATAAACATGTCACTACCCACTCAAAATTCTTAAAGGGTGAGTTTTCCCAGTGTGCTCAGCCAATGCCATCACCTTTTAACCCAAGAGTTACAGGATACAAACCATAGGTCTGAACAAAGTTCATATAACCATTTTAAAAGTTGCACTGCAAATGAAAAACTTTCTTCCAAACCAATACTGAAACAATAGTTTCACTTAAAAGCTGCAAAGTAAAGACTACTAAAGTCATATAGTGACTCTTGCAAACTTTTAGACTAGAGGGGCTTTAAATTGCCATGCAACATGTAGATCTACACTACACAATGAATTGCTGGTACAATGTTATTTAGTCCTCAGAACAAATTGAACATAAAACTAAAAACTTTTCAAATTCAAATTGGTAGAGGTCTAGTCATTTCTTTAATAATGTTCTGTTACATTCTGTAAAAATTTTTACTACCAAGTGGCAGGCCCAAGTCTTAATCATTTTTAATTTCTCATTTTCATGATTTTGAATTTTCGTCATAGTTGCCAACAATGTTGGTACAAAAATCATTTAAAATGTAATGTTTCCAAACATCACATGATCATATTTGTAATCATAATCATAAAATAATAATGATCTCATCTTATGATGAAAATCAAAATGAAAATGAGCTCGGGAAAATTTTCAAAATATCTCTCAAATTCCCTAACCTAAGTGGCCTAAGAAATCATTCAACCAAGCGAGGCTCAGATCTAGAATATAATTAAACTGGTTAGAATGTAGGGCTTAGATCTAGATAATACTAGATTAATTATTTAGATTAGTACTAGATTCTAGATATAGAATATATATAGATCTATAAAATAGAATCTGAGTTTGCACCTTCCATTATCACCAATGAAAACAATTTACGGATATTTTCGGTTCAGAGTGTTTTAAAAAATCTGCTAAGTAGTAAGCGGAATAAATTATAGATCTAATGTATAAAATCTAGATCTAGATTCTAAATCTAGAGACATTGTCTCTATATCTAGATCTTATAATATTAGATCTACTAAAGATTTAACAATTTAAAATATTGAATTTTAGCTTTCAACTTTAATACTTTATTGAAGTAATAGATCTATGTAGTATAATAAATTTAATAAACAATGTTAAACTTTTAAAAATTGTTTCGCGCATAAATTAAAGAATTAGATAATTTTTTAAAGCGTCATACAAAGGGAGAGTACTAGTTTTAAATGTCCACGCTAACTAGTAAATAAACCAAAACTCCTAAGGCTAAAGGAGTAAAGCAGGTATCAAAAGTTTTCCTTTTGCATTGAAAACAAATAATCATATGATAATGTAAATGTGTGTTAAAGTTAAAA
This sequence comes from Biomphalaria glabrata, assembly GCF_947242115.1. Classification (NCBI taxonomy): domain Eukaryota; kingdom Metazoa; phylum Mollusca; class Gastropoda; family Planorbidae; genus Biomphalaria; species Biomphalaria glabrata. The sequence goes on along the minus strand of NC_074719.1, from coordinate 35,680,038 downwards.
ACTAAAAGTAGTAAAAGAGGGGAAACTCTCAATTTCAATTGTTGATATAATTATATTAATATTTATATTATAATATAAATATTATTAATTTAGATCTAATTAATTAATTAATATTTATAATATGTGAAGTGAATGTGACAGTCAGTGGGCCACATGTGTTTTGATTTACAAATAATAATAATAATAATCTTTATTAATTATCCGTAAGCCGTAAGGAAATTTTAATTTGTCTTACAATTTGTGGGTAATTCTGCAGGAGTTCAAGGGGCAGCCATCTTTGTTATTGTTTAGACTGTAATCTTGTATCTTGGGTTTTCTCTCCGATTTGGGTTTTTGTTTGTTTTTATTTTGAAGCTAAAAAATATTACCGGTATCATCTAGTCCTAATAATTAGACTCATAATCTAACTCAGTAACTGCTAGAAGTTGCTAGAACTAGACTAATTACTATATTAATATGACAAGGTTCTTAAAGGCAATAATGGTCAATTAATTTTTGGTAATAAACTGGGCTGATATTTATTGTAGGCATAGTTAAATTTAGATTCTCTATATCAGAATAATTCAGAATAGATATAGACAATATTTAACAATTAAAAAGAAGACAGAACAAAAAGAAACATATTGTATTGACACCAAGTCAAAATTAAAAGAAAAAATAGCATTGCTTTGAAAACACTTAGAAGTATTGTTAATTCTTGGTATTTTTTAAAATTTGGGATTTCTTTGGAACATAAACAATAACAAAATAGTAACAAAGATGGCTGCCCCTTGAACTCCTGCAGAATTACCAATTTGTGCATTACACCAAACAATAAACATTATAACTAAAAGAAACCAAAGTGTACATTCACACCAGACTCACTCATAATTTACATGTGACAAAGTTTATACCAGGTTGTTCTTATTTAATGATTTGATTGCCAGGGGAACAAAAGAGTGTTTGTGTCTGTTTGTCTTTGCTATCGGTGTCTTGTATCTCTTTTGTGATGGTAAAATCACAAAATCCTGACACAAAGGGTGATTCTTAATTTCGAGGATCTTGTTAGCTTTTTTATAGATGTTTGTCTCAAACAACTGCCCAAATGGGGTTTGTTTTTTGCCAATGATTTTGCCAGCAGCATTTAGGATTCTATAAAGTTTATTTTTATTTTTAATGCTCAGATTGCCATACCAGGCGGTGATATTGAAACTTAAAATATTGCAGATGTGAGCGTGATAAAACATAGCTAAGGCCTTTTCGCTAACATTAAATGAGGACAATTTTCTTAGTAATCGTAATGAATATATTATTCTTTTTTTTATTTGCAATAATAACTTTGTAATTGATATTTTTCTGCGCATCCAAAACGGTCAGATTTTCACCAGGTTTCTATGTATGTGATGTCACACAAACCTATTAGTTTAAACTATTGACTTACTGTATAACGGAGAACCATCTTCATCTATGCAGTTAGATCTAGATTTTGTAAGCAAAGAAAAAATTGTGTGTTAAAAATAGATTTACATGCTCGCCTCACCATTCAACACACAAGAAACATTATCGCTTGGTTGTCTTGTCATGACTGACTACACGTAGTCTGTCGTAGTCTAGACTAGCTTTACACTGACCAGTTTGTTCGAATCAGTAGGACACATGATATATTTACTTCTTGGGACAGGGAGAGGCTTAGATGAAAATGTTACTTTTTTTTTTCTCGAGTTGGTTATTCTAGAATGCTTTTAGATCTATCTATATGTATATGTAACTGTACCATAGCTCTGGTCTAGGCTGTTACTAAGCCTAACAGCCTAACAGCTACTGTATGAATGAAGTGATACGATTAGTGAAATCTAGTTTCCCTTTCAGTATTGTTGAGGGAAGTGACTTATACCTAACCTAAAAACAAAATCTCAAAGAACCCTGTTTTTTTTTAGATGTAAAGAATTTACTGTCTAATTTATTAAATATAAATGTTTTTTAAAAAAAATGGTAAAATGTTTACTATTACAACTTTTTAGGCAGAATTTAAATATGTCAATAACTTAAATTTGAATAACCATCGGAGTTTCCCTTTAAAGTAGCTGAGTTATAGTTGGTATAGTATTAGTATAAAGTATAAGTATAGTATAATTTTAATTATATATAAATACAATTTTATGGTATATATTATTATATATACTGTATAATATCATTTATCATACTCTTCTGCCCTTTCTAATGCCTGAAGGAAGCACAGAAACCTTTCCCAGATATCCCCCTACCCTATCATATGGCTATGTATATAATATGCATTATAAATACCATAGTACACTGATCATGTATTAGCTTGAAAGATGTTCTAACAAAAAGATTTTTTTTTAATGTAAAATCAAACACACGATGTGTCTACATATCTGAAACAGACATTTATATATGAAACTATGATAACAAATTATTTAATTAATTACGTTACTTAGCTTCAGTCTCATATTTAAAGTATTTTTTTTTTTGTTTTATAGACACTTCATCAAGGGACAATCCAAAGAATGTTGGAAATCACATGTAATGATCGACTTGGTAAAAAAGTTAGAGTCAAGTGCAAGTATCCTTTTGACAAACAACTAAATTTTTGTTGTATTCAAGGAAAAAAACTTCAGCTCATGAATGTATTCGTCTTTTTCTCTATTTCAATACATAAGGCTACAACTAAGAGCTATAAATATTCCTATCGTAACAATTATATTTAGGTTAAATGAGCTTGAGTTGGCATCACAAAGCAATTTTAAGAAATGATGTTTTACATTTCTCCATTCCTGTAATTTTTTTTTAAGATTCGGAGGTTCTCTCTGGGTATTCATTCATGAAAACACATATATTGTCTGCTGGAGTGAAAGGAATAAAGGCTAGGACTGTTTGAACTTGGCAGTCTTACAATGTGCTACAAGCATTTTCAAAGATGCTTAAATCTTCTTGACATTGCCTTCCCTAGTCAAAGCCATCAACTGCCAGCAGTTAATTCCCTACAAGCTATCTAACTCTCCTTTAGTAGTTTGTTTTTTTTTAAAAGCATTTTTAATATTGCAATGTTTGTACATTCAAGTTCTCTACTTTAACTGGTTGGTTTTTGCTTTAATTTGTGAGACACTGAAGTATGCCCTTGTTTGTGACATGGTCAGTGTAAATTACACTTTCTTGAATTACATTCTTCTTAGAGACTTATACCTTATATAATTCGTACATATTTTCCTCTATTTTACTGAAATATTTGGAGATGATGAGTAAATAAGACTCTTGCATGAGCTAAACGTAATACCAAGCTTTTTAAAAAAATAGTTTAAAATTTAAATAATTAAAATTTTAAATTCTTCAAAAAGAAAAAAAAAAGTTATAATCTCCTTTCTAAACTGTTAACTTGCAATCAATATATTTATTGAAACCTTGGATTGCAAGCATGATCTGTTTCTGGACAGTTCTGAACACTTTATAAATAGATTTCAATTAAGAAATAAGAATAATATCATCTCTTGTGCTGATAAATGTACTAGCAATAAATAGCAAAAAAAATTCATACAAAGCCCAAGTGCTCAGTAATAAAGGCTTGTTTTACAGCTGAAGCTAGTTATCAGCAATCAAGTGTTGGAGATGTTTTAAAAGAATGTTTGGACATTACGTAATGCCAAAAATCACTTAAAAAAAAAAAAAAAACAACTCTCCCCCAAATAACAAATAAAAACAAAACTCATACAAACCCTTACATACCCTTAGAGTAACATAAAAAAAAACAACAACTAATTTTTCAAATAAAAAGAAATGAATTATCATATTCCCAAATTACAATAGTCATCATAGTATCTCTATAATAATAGTGGGAAAAGTATCGACTTTTTCCTGTGCTCTGATGACATATTCAGTTTTTGTCCTATATACTGTGCATATTCATCAGGCAGCCATCGGACACCAGAAAAACGTGATGTTAACAAAATGTGGAGTATTTTTTTTTTCATTAAAATTTTTTGAAGTTCCCCTTAGTCATTACCTAATATCCAAACATTCCCAAAGACTTACTTCTTTGTTAATAATGGAATCCTAATGTATATAAAGATTAATTCTGATATTCTAAGCACTTGGTTGAAATTGACTGTTTCAAAAGCTCTGGCTAATTTCATTACACCTTTCAGTGTCAGAATAATGTGATAAAAAAAAGTCAAATGTTTTTTGTTATGAACTACTATTTTTTCATGAGCCAATGAAAGGAAATCACTAATTCAAATTTGAATGATAAAATGGAGGAGATGTTTGAATGATTGTATTCCTTAATATAGCCCTAGTGATGATGACACAATTGGAGACTTGAAAAAGTTGATAGCTGCACAGACTGGCACAAGAGCAGATAAAATTGTCCTCAAAAAATGGTTTGTTTGACTTTTTAGACAATTCAAAGATGTGATAAATCTATGTTAACTTAACATTTACTTTGTAATTGCAATAAATAAGACAAGAGAACGAAATGGTTATAAAAGTTATGGTTGTAAAAGTAGTTTTCTATTTTACTGTACATGTATTCAATTTTAAAATACAAGTTTTGTACTGTTGCAGCCATGTAAACATAATGTATGAACATATCCTTCCTGGAACTAATTTCCAAGCATTTATAATTTATTAAAACAGTATTCTAGTTGAATGACTTAAGGTATGGTTCATACTTGTATCCTAATTTTTGTTTTGGATTAATTAAGCAGACTTTCGATTCCCGAAGCTTATACATGTATCCTAATTTTCGTTTTGGATTAATTAAACAGACTTTCAATTCCTGAAGCTCATACATGTGTCCTAATTTTTGTTTTGGATTAATTAAGCAGACTTTTGGATTTCCGAAGTTAAGGATATCAGGACTCCACTGTAATAACAAACAAAATATGAGTTTCATAAAAATGCTTATTCTGTAAATCAACTTAAGACTGAATCTGATTTTGATGTGACATTTTCTTTACAGTTACATAAATTTAAATGCACCTATCAAAAAATTTTTTTTTACTTTAAGTACATTTTAGACCTAAGTATACAAAGCCTTTTTTTTTCTTAGTGTGTTTTCTTTTCCCTTTTTATAATTACTCTACTATGAACCGAAAAGCATAGAACTTGGGCGCTCAACTAAAAAAAAAACATCACTAAAAACTAAAGGGAAGAAAATAAACACTAGTGAAATCATATCATAAGTGTATGTGGGTTTTAATATTGAACAAGAACAAAATGAAACAATGATACAATTTGTGCTTGTACTAAAATGGTTGATTTAATTGATGGTATTTCCAACTAAAAATAATAGAAAACAGAAGAAAGACATCCAGTTTGTTTCACATGTTTTAAGTGTTCCTTCAACAGGACATTGGGGAGTGATGACAGTCAGGGTTTGAACCTGCATCATCGAGAAGATAGTTCCGAGCACATACCACATGACCAAGCAGCTTTTCATAGTCCACAATATGCATTCATAGTCAAAATCTTTATAACATTTTTATTTTTTTAGGAAAGGGGGGGGGGTGGAGTGAAAGAGAGCATGTATTCTATATATTTATAGTATTATAGAATAAAAAAAAAAGTTGATTATAAAAATATTGGTATTTTATAAATAATCATAATAGCTCCTAAAAAAACATGAGAAATAACATTAAATTATAAATACTTCTAACACTGATGACAGATGGTTATTATCATAAAAATCATGTTTTTCAAAATGAAGTTTTCTACAGTTTATATTTATATTACATAAAATCTATTGCATATAATCTAATACAATTAGTCTTTCTTTTCTTTACAGGTACACAATATTTAAAGATCATGTGACACTTGCTGATTGTATCCTTTTCAATTAGTTATTATCTACTTACTACACACTCTCATTTTATAACACTTTGATCATGGTTGGTACTCATAGTTTGTAAGATTTCTATTTGTAAATTGTAATGCTCATCAGTCATCAAGCAGTTAAGTGTTAGGCCACTAATTACTGATATGATTTATATAGAAAATATTAAAATTAATTTAATATTCTATTGTTGTTTTTTTTATACATGCATAAAGGAATAAACAAAATAATAGAAAAAAATTAATTAAATCTTGTACACATCTTAATGGTGTTGACTGGAGAAGAAAACAATTTCTACAATAAAATTTTGCTTGTCTGTTTAACTTTTCAAAATACTAGTTGAATATACCGGTATGCAAGTTACTAAATGGGAAACTACTTAAACATTCCCTTTTTTCCTTAGCATAGATAAAGATGAAATACATGATGGAATGAATCTGGAGCTATACTACCAGTGACAGTCTGCATCTTTTTTTTTTTTTGGTTGGAATTTGATTTTTCTTTTTATTTCATGTTCTCATCACCTTACCATCATTTGTCATTCAGTACTTTTCATGATGTTTTAATTATTCTTTTTTTTTTTTTTTGGTCAAATTTATTCTTTTGCTTTAGTTTTTTTCTTAATTTTGTACTCCATATTCATTTTTAACATTCAGTATCTCATGATGTATTTATTAAATAAAATAACAAACATGAGATTTGTCAATAAGATTTGTCAATGTTTATATTGCAATGTATAATATTAATCTTTGTGAATAAAGAAATAACTTTAAAAACAAGCATTTACTTAAATAAAGTTTTTTTTAATTAATGAGCATTAATATTATTTTTTAGGTTTACTAGGTTAAAACTTGTAATAAATCTTTTAATTTTCTTTATCAGGTACAATCATTATTAAATGAAAGACAATTAAAACATAAAACAATTAAAACATTGCTAATGTTATACTAACTGATTAAAATATGAAATTATAAATAAAATATATACAATGATTAAGAATGATAAACATCCAGTTTTAACAAAATCACTTCGTCTGCTCAATAATAATTTCTCATTAAAGCCTTATCAGATCTAAAATTCGAGTTGACAAGCAGGTGCAAAAGAGATAATGAAATCTCAGAATATTTAGTTATTATAAAGTGGAAGTTGTGAAGTGGTATTTGTAGTATGTCCTCTCAACTGCACTTCTCCTCTCAGCCATGAACTAAGAATGTAATGAAAGTCCTGTATAGACATGTGTTTAGGATTTCTACCCTTTGTGACTTTTAAATCAGGACCATTTTACACATTGATAAAAAGTTTTTGTAATTTTTCATGTTATGCAATTTCCATTTTTGCTATGTAAGCAATAATAAAGTGTATATAAGATAAGAAGATACTTCTATATTGTTTTGAACTTCAAAGGAAAATTTAAAGAAATTTTAATGGGAATCTTTCTTTGTCCTTTTTGCCTTATTCAGACATTTTTCCCAATCTCAAATAGTATTGAAATCATATGTGTTTGTGGGTTTTAGTATTGTACAAAACAAAATGAAACAAAGACACAAATTTATTGGCATATTTATACCAGAATCTAATATTAATCTCGCACTCTTCTTTTCTTTGTGAATTCTCAAATAATTGTACTAGGGATTTTTAGGATACATTTTAATCAACTCATCTGCTGTTTTTACATTTTGGTTTTATAAGATTTAGTCAACATTTTTTTTAAGTAATATCCTATAAAAAAACAAAACAAACATTAACACAGATATAGAAGAGATAACAATATGAAGAAATATGGGTGCGATATAAGGAACCTAAACTTAATGCAAGAAGACATAGTGACGAAGCTCAAAATTGATAGCAAAACAATTGAATTCACCAATGGACCAGGAATATTCAAGCCATAGTCTTGTTTTGATTGTTTAAAGTAATAAAATTTTTTAAATCATTTGGCGTTATTTTTCACATAAAAGAAAACAAAAATATGTCTTTCATAAGACTCTTCTAACTTTAAATCTAGATCTACATCAGGCCTCTATTTAGTCTAATTTAGATTGTTATCATTTGAATAATGAGAATATGTCAAAACTGCGCGCTATAAAAGTACTTAGTTTTTTTGTTTGTTTTTTTTAACTTACAACTAAAATAATTTCGTATCAAAATTCTTTTTTAAAACAACATTTTAATCAGTATTCCTTTCCATGACTTAGTTAATGAATGGAAAATATATTTTATGATGATCCATTGATACTTTTTCCATTGTAATATTAGATGCAATTATTTTTTTAACAATGCTCAAATGAATGAAGTTTGAGTTATTAATGAAGAAGTTTGTGACCTTTTTAAAAAACTTACCTCTCCTGAAGTTTTTCATTTAAAAGTGGTGTATTTTTGTGAAAAATCACATTGCATAGATAATTTAATAAATTAAATGGTTCAATTTTGAAAAAGAAAAAAAGTAGCCATTGCATCAGAACTTTGAATGATCTAAAATATCATGATGTCCGATTTTCAATTTCTTTTCCAGCTTCTGAGATCTAAACGAGACAGACGGACAGACCACACAAAACTAACAGCTCCTATTCCCCTTTTGGGGGCCGCTAAAAAAAAGTTATTCCAGATACTCTAAATTGAAAGGTCACTATAGTCATCTGGATATCCTACAAGTAGCAGCCAATCATCCTATCCACTTTACTTTATATGTCAATTGTTGGTTGTTCATATAGGCCTATAAATATCAGTTTGTGCTACAAAGTGAAGTACCTCAAGGAACAGTCTTAGGTCTACTACTATTTTTTAATTTACAGAAATGATTTACCAAATTGCATTAGTTAAGGAACAAAAGTCAGATTACTTGCAGACGATTGCATAATATATAGAACAATAAAAACAACACAAGATACAGACATTTTACAGAAATGTGAATCAAATTGGAGCGTGTCTTTCCACCCAGAAAAATGTCAGTTATTAAGAGTAACAAATAAAAAAACTAAAATAAATTAGTTCCACTTATCTTATTCATGGTAAACCAGTAACACAGACTAAAAACGCATAATACCTAGGTGTTATTATAAATGAAAAACTCATGGAATCGCCATATTGATGAAACTATCAAACAAAGCATTAGGGGTTTATTAAAAGAAATTTCTATAAATCAAATAAGAACATAAAACTAAAATGTATTTAACCTTGGTTAGGCCAATAATAGAATATGCATCCTCTGTTAGGGACCCTCAACTCAAGAAAACATTAAGAAACTGGAACAGACACAAAATAGAGCATTGAGATTCATAACAAACGAATATTCACATTTGACAACACCTTTAGTAAGTAAAATCACTAAATTTAGAAAGCCTTCAGGACAGAAGACTTAAAAGTAAAGTAGCAATTATACATAAAACACTGAACCATAATCTTCTAATACAAAAACAAAATTTAATAAAATACTCAGAAAGACTCAAAAATAAAGACACTCCTCGTTCCATATGCTAGGACAAATTTGTACAAATGCTCCTTCTTCCCTAGTGCTATAAGAGCATGGAATGGGTTGCCTGAGCTAGCCAGGAAAACCAGTGACTTGGCAGAATTTAAGTCATTGGTTAATACGTATGACTAAATGCATGACGCTTAAGACGTAATCATCTTTTTGCAGGAAAGTCTGTTTTATGTAAGATAAATTAAGAAAATTGACAACAAGGTTACGAAGACAGTTTGTTTCGAAACACAAACTCAGTGTCGGCCCCCGAAGTGGTCCACCGAGGCCGGTAAAAAGGCAGATTTCAATATTTTCAGAAAGAATATCAGAATGAAATAATATCAAAGGCAAATGACAGAGAGGAATGGAGAAAGAAGGTTGACAGATCTACTATGTTGCCCCAACGGTCCAGTAGACGAAAGGATAGTTGAAAGTGAAGGAGAAGTACGATTTAAACCTGGCCTAACTGATGTCATGTAATAATATATTATCTAATTGTTCTGTAAAGGGTTAATCTCTTATTCAAAGCCTCAAGACAAAAAAAAAAACATTTCCGTAAAAAAAAATTATTCAAAATTCTCCCCTTCCTTTAGTTCCATATTGTATTGTTGCATCTCTGTACGCGCGAAAATATATGATAAACTACTTATTAATTGTTGTTTTAATTTTTTTCCGCTTATATGCATGCTAGATTTTTTTTCTTCAAAAATAAAGTCAACATTTCTTTTTGTAAATGTAGTAGTTAGTATGACAGAACGTACGTACGTAACTTGGCAATACAATTGTAAAATAAAAAATATAATTTTTTTACAATAAATCTAAAACCGTTTGCTAAGAATGTTAATGTTAAGAATATGGTGTATCATTATCTCCCCTACTAAGGAGCCTCCCGTGTTTATTACTATTAATAATGAATAATTGTAAAAATGGTGTATTTTTATGAAAAAAACTGCTTCCAAATTAGATTTTTCTCTCTCAGAAAAGAGATAAATAGTCGTTGCATCAGAACTTTGAATGGTCTAAAATATTATGATGTCGGATTTTCACTATCTTTTCTAGTTTACGAGATCTAATCGGGACGGACGGACAGACTGACATTCCACACTAAACTAATAGCGTCTTTTCACCTTTCGAGGGCAGCTAATAATGTAAACCTGGTCTATGAATTAAATCTGAATAGGAAGAGCAGATCACTGTGGTTAGCTTGATAATAAAAGTCCCTTATATTTTGTTTATTATCTAGATTATTATAGATAATATTTGTTTAAAGGACATAGATCAATGTTCGAGATGTAAAAATTTTAATATTTTCATTTACCTACAATAACATTTTAATACATAGCTTTGGCAGAAGCACATATTTATTAATATTTATATCTGAAATAACTTTATACTGTATTATTCCCCCTTATTCCAAGAACAAGGAAGTTCGGAAATTCGCCTACGTACAAAAGCGCGCAAACAAATATTGTCGGAGTCAGAAGAATGCAATGGTGTTAAGACCACGTCACATCTATTGGTAGATTTAGTAGGCCTACAAAATAAAGTTTTGCCTAATTTAATTAAATAGAAATAGGCCCAACGCATTTTAAAGTGGAATTAAAAGTAATTTCAGTGTAAAAAAATAAATAAATCAATAACTAGATTTAGATCTAGGCCTATATATATCTAACGTTAAACGAGTTATTAAGATTAGATTACATTAACTAAAAATGTTCAAAAGAGCAAGCGTTTCTTTTATAAATAAATCTAAATACGCTCAAATACTTCATAGCCAAGTTGCCGAAAAAGTGAGTATAGGCCTACTGAACTGCCAACGAAATTTTAGATTCAGCAGACCAACTACATCGTTTGGAATAAAAGATTCATCGAAAAAATGGATCATCATCACAGGTGTTGGATTAGCCATAATTTCAAGCGGACTGAAAATAAAAAGATTGAAAGCCGGGTAATCATTTTATAGCATGTGGTTTACACATCCATATAATATATGTCACATTTTAACGTTTAAAAACTATTACATTTATCACGATATAAGGAGCATCTAGAAATACTTTGGCCTAACTCTGGTGTCAATAGCCCTAATAGCTAATTCATAGTTATTGTCCCCTTTGAATACCTTGGAATTTAGTGTAGACTGGGTGTTTCCTCAGGCTTTTTTTTAAATATATAATCACCGCATAATATAATAACCATTTTAAAGAAAAATAAACCACCTGGAGACCCAAAAAGTTGTAGACCAACATCTCTAACATCTAACATTGAAAAAATGGCGGAAAAAAATGATCAATAACCGACTTTATTGTTGGCTAGAGAGTAGGCCCTACTTGCTCACTCCACAATGCACAAGCTGGCTTCAGGAAAGCAAGTAGAACAGAAGACCACCTCTTTCGTTTTATTCAGGACACAGTAGAAGGGTTTCATGAAAACAAGCACACTACAGCAGTATTTATAGATTTGCAACAAGCCTATGATAGAGTGTGGAGAAAAGGTCTATTTTTGAAGATGGGCGTCCATGGAAAAATGTACAGCTGGATCAGGGCATTCTTAAAATACAGAACCACCCAAACCCAATCAGAAGGTGCCATCTCTAGTAAAAAAAAAGTTTGGAAGAAGGACTACGACAAGGCTCCGCCCTTAGCTGCTCTCTCTTTCTAATCTTCATGAATGACCTTCAGGACCTCATTTCTGTCAATAAGGCACTTTACGCAGACGACCTTTTAATTTGGACTACAGAGAAATATCCAGTGCTGACTAGATCTAAATTAAACAGAGCCCTCACAACTATCTGCACGTTTTCAAAATTATGGAAAATGGAAATAAACAAAGAAAATTCAGTATATTCAATCTTTAGCCACAGCAACAAAATAGCAAAAAGAAATTACATAATAAAAATAGACTCACAGCCAATAAATAAAGAAAAAAATCCAACATATCTTGGTGTAAAATTAGACCAAAGACTGTCTTTAAACACTTTATGGCAGATTTAAAAGAAAAGGCATCACAAAAATTAAACATTATAAAACACCTAGCAGGAACATCCTGGGGAACTGAAAAGAAAACCTTAAGACAGTTATACACTGGATACGACAGATCTATAATGGATAACTGTCTCTCCATACAAGTAGCCACCAAAAAAACCTATCAATCACCATTAGACACAATCTAAAACCAAGCCTTGCGTCTAATTAGTGGAGGTATGAGAACTACTCCCACAGCACCCTGTGAAATAGACTCCAATATTGAACCTCTAAAGTTAAGGCGCAACAGAGCAGCATTAGAAGCTATTGAGAGATACAGAAGGTTGGAGGACGATCATCCTAATAAACTACTAACACAGAGAATTAGGAAAAACAGCCAAAAAAATCAAAGAACTCTGATTCAACTTACTGACGAACTAGCCATAAAACACCACCTACCCAATAACAGAGAAAAAATTACAGATTTTCAAAAATAACTCCCGGACTAAACTATAGACAACCAACCATTAAAACACATTTACTAAATAACACCTTAACAAAAGAATCAAATCCACTGGAGCTCAAAATAGGCACGCTCGAAACAATTGAAAGCTATCCAAAAACCAAAAACAGCTATCCACATATATACCGACGGATCGGCCTTCAAAGCCACCATCAATGCTGGTCTTGGTGCCTTCCTGGTCTTCCCTAAAAATAAACACTTTGAAATAAGTGCACCCTGTGGCGATTACTGCTCAAACTTTCAAGCCGAAATTGAGGCAATAACCATAACACTACAGACAGTGGAAAACAAATTATATGAAGCAGTGCAATCACCATCAGATATTGTTGTCTTTACAGACTCCCAATCCACTCTGCAAGCACTTAACAGCAACACCTCAAACAGCCCAAGAGAGTTGACAACACTAATTGGGATAATCCATCAGATGATATTAAAATTAAATATCAATATCACACTACAGTGGATCCCTGGACACATTGGCATCATGGGAAATGAAAAGGCAGATAAGCTATCAAAGGCAGGTTCATCTATGGAACAACCAGACAGACCTGTAATCTACCTCACCTTAAGGTCAATGTTAGTCAACAATCACAAAGAGGAGTGGCTCACCCAATGGGCATCAGGAAACACAGGCAGAGCCATGTACAAAGAAATGACTATGCCTAACAAACTGGACAGTATTAACTTCCTCCCCAGCAAAGAACAATCTACAATTTTCCAACTAAGAACAGGACACACACCTCTATTAAATTACCATCTGAACAAAATAAACTCCACACAACTCCCCCTTTGCAGACACTGCGCCCACCCTTATGAAACCGTAAACCATATCCTCTTTGAATGCCCCTTCCTAATCCACCTTACGCAGACCCTACTTCCACTACAGCCCAACATAACCAACACCCTGTACGGCAGTGTTGAACAACTAAAGAAAACAGCACACTTTTTTTCCTTGGCAAAGTGTTCAAAAGAGCTCACAGCTCAGCAGCAATAAAGCTGGCTAGAAGAAGAAGAAGAAGTCCCGTTTGAAAATCTGGAAGGGACTTCCTGACAAACGGGAATAACCCACAACCAGTGTCTCAAAGCACTTTTTTTCACCATTAATAATTCTACCTTTTCTGGAAACTTCTCTTCCACCTAGATATTATATAAGCAAACTCTTCACTTGGTTTTCACACACGCACTGGCGTAGCTAGAGGAGGGGAGGAGGGGGTGAACATGTCAAAGTCCTACTTGAGGAGGGGCCCCAAATGAGTATCCAATTTTTTTTTCATTAAATATTACGCCAATGCCATAAAATCTTGCTATTCATGTTGTTCTTTAAGTTAGTAACCTTGTTGCTTGTATTCCACACATAGAGTTATATATTTATTAAGTACATTATCTCATGTCATGATGTCGAATGTCAAAATGCAGGGGCCCACTAAAGAGACCAAGATCATAGCTTACACAAATTTTTAAAGTTGCAAAAGTGTACGGTACACAGTTTGAACCTTTTTAAAATATGGACACATCAGACTGCAATATGGTTCTAAGTTTATGAAGAATACAAATACTTTGAATAGTTATATAGTGTAAATTATATTTATTTTTTATTTATGCAAAGTAAAAGTACATTAATTTGTCAATAGTGTCATGATATATGGGATTTATGACCAAAAGGACAATGGAAACTTTTTAAAGCTGTAGGGTAGCTTTCTCTTTGTAATGGGCTTTGTGTTTTTTACGAACCGGCGGCCTTGGAAACAAAATGACATAAGAAGTTATAAAAATTGGCTACAATTGCTGTTCGATTCACTCAGCGATAAAAAATGCAAATAGTTTATTAATAAAGGCACTTTTTTTTTAAATTGGGCTTCTCGGAGGATCTGAATAAATACAGTTTGGTATACTGAATAGAACTTTGATGTCAACTGAAAAAAATAGAACTTTGTTATCAATTGATCAATAGAACTTTCATATTAACCGATAAATAATGAATGGCAATTTATTTAAATTTTGTCACTCTTCAATTATCTTATATAATACAGACGTTACTTCAAAAGAGAAGATGATTACTTATATGATCATTTTCATGTATATCTGTTTTTTGTAACTCTATGTAACAAGAAAATATAGAAGAAAAAAAATAGTAATAAGACAATTTATTTAATGTTTTTTTTTTTTTGTTATTTCTTCAAACAGTGACAGTGGTAGAGAAGAGAACGCTGGAAGACGTTTCTATGAAGAAACAGATGGCAAGTTCTTTAAATTACAAACAATAGGCACATATCTCCCAAAACAAATAGATCTAGATATAATTTAAAGAAATCTGCAACAATCAGAGCTATTTTAAATTCTCGTATCATTTACTTAATAAAGAATAACAAACTTATTTTTCAATAATGAACTACAAACCTCAAAATAAATCAATAAAATATAACCAAGGGAAGATGATGCTTAAAGTCATAGGAGCAGGTTTTCACTATACCAGGGGTGGGCAAGCTTTTTTTATATCGAGGGCGTATTTTTAAAAATTTGGAATTAGGGGCCGCATATATATATATATCAGAATAATAAGCTAGCTGTGTAAAATGTCTTTTAATTGACATATATACCCTATCATACATTTTCATTTCCTTTTTTTACACCCTCAGTTGAGGAGTTACACCAAGAGTTAGCAATTTCTTAAACTAATTTTACGAATATCTTTTAAAATTTTGTTATTGTCTGTATACATCACAACATTCCACTTAATGTGGAGTATTTAACTATTTACACTCGCCCATGATGTTCAGGAACTTTCGAACTATCTTACTAAATATTATCCTTGTGACTGCTATGCCTACACTTGTTTATTTTCAAGCAAAAAAAAAGCTTGGTCAATGCTAAACTAATCCAAACAATGTGAAAGTTATGCAGCACCCTCAAAACTCCAGCGAAAGAAATAACTGGAACTTTTCTTTCAGGTCATAATTTGCTTGTAGAGATGTCATTTGGAGCAGAATCAGCTTCTACATTTAATGTTGAGCTAAGGCTATTAAAAACTGGTTCCAAGTTCCTGATGTTGTCTTAAAATTTGCTTTAAAATTCCACAATCAAGGAACCCAAACATTGTACTTTTCAACCATTTCACTAGAAATAATTGCGCCTTTCAGTAAAGGAAAATGACAAAACCTGTTTTCATTTGCTTGCCTGGAGAAATGGGAAAGCTTTGTTTGAAATGAAAGGATTTAACGTACTCATACATTTCACGTCCAAGTGACCCATTCCAATACCAATTACGAAAAACATGAAGTCTGTCATCCACTCTTCATTAGAAATATTAGTAACAAAGTCACAATCAATGTCCTTTAAGGAAAATTAAATCCTTGATAGTCCATATTCTCCTCAATAACCTTCCTATGCTAGACCAGCGGATACTACTGTGTTACCTAACATTGGAATGGTTTGTTTCCAGATCTTCAGTACTTCTCGAAATTGCTTATAATTAAGACCGCTAGCTCTGATGACTTTGATCACTGAGTTAATTGGGTCAATAATATGATTTGTATTCATTGCAGCTTTATGCAAACATTCCTGTTAAGAGTTTATGTTTGGGATAGTGTTCTTTAATTTATTTTATTTCTCAGTCAAAGCACCAGCTCCATCAGTTACACTTGCCACCTTGTTCCAAGCTAACCCATCACTTTCAACACAGTTCTTCATACCAATGAATTAAAATACTGGCCTAAGTTTTTGTCTTTTACTGAATGTTTCGGAATATTTCCAACAAGAATAATCTTCATTTCCTTTAAAGGTTTTAGAATTTTCGAATGGTGTATAGAGACAATGTTTCTTTAGCCTCTTCAACATAAGTGATAAGGATCAGAAGTTTCTATAATTTATAAAGATATTTAAAATTATTCATTTTTAATATATTTGCATTTTTTATATGTGTAACCTGTGGGCACAGCGGATTACTGTAGGTGTCCGCGGGCTACATAAAACATTCAGGCGGGTCGCGTGTAGCCCGTTGGCTGTAATTTGCCCACCCCTGGACTATTTATTAGCTACACATTGAAAAGATTCCAATGTAAAGAAAATCAGTGTGTGTGTGGGGGGGGGGGGGGGAGACAGAGACTAAATATCAGTATAAGTCACAGTTATAACTTTTGACCCCAATCATATTAAAACATACTAGTCGACCGGCGGCGTAGCATGCACCGCTATTTTGCATGGTCGGCCTTAGGGCACTGCAACCTTTGCGACCGCAGTGGGCCCCGCACTTTCGTAGGACCCGCGCCCTCCTGTCGATTTACCAGGAGCTCTGAAAATCTCCCGAAATTGCAAAATATACGAAAAAGTCCCTCAAATATACGGAAATATATAGACAAAAATTGACATTTTGGGGTGTCATTCAATATGCAAAACGCCAATCCTACGCGAGATAAGTAAAAACGGCAGCATGCATTAGCCTTAATTGTGTAATCTGGTGAAAGAAGCTTCTCGCGCCTCAAACTAATGAAGAAATACTTGAGGTCAACATTTCTCAAAGATAGATTGAAACATTTGGTAATTCTTGCTATTGAGCGTGATCTATATAGGAAACAGAATTATTATGATATACTGTATGACTTTGCTACACGCAAGGCTCGTAAAGTAATTCTGTATGTAGTAAAGAATGAATAAAATGCTTAGACGAATTTATTTACTAATACAAACTCTTAAATTTCACTTATTATCCGCTTCCCTACCCAGACTTGTCCTCGCGAAATCCGTTTCGCATAGGGCCCCACAATGGTTAAGTCCGGCCCTGCTATATGCATAGTAGATTACTTGTTCTCTTTCCATGACGTCTTGGTCACAATGGTTAAGCCCGCACTGCTATTTAGTGTTTGTACAATGTTTGTTTGTAAAATGTTTTACATGTTTCGGATGTTCCTTCAGAGTTGAAAATAGTTTACTTCCTAGTCCAAACCTCCCGCAGGACGAAGGGGGATGGGAGCGGGCAGGGTTTGACAGTCCAGCGCGCAGCCATCCGTATCGACGCTTGAATACCCACTTGTTCTCCCCCCCCCTCTTGTTTTTTCGTGGGGTGACTATCCGCAGAAATAAGAGAGTGATCTTTCCTTTACTTCTTCTCGTCCAAACTCTTGAGGGAAGAGGAGAATTATATCATTAATTTAAAGCATAGTTTAAACATTAATTTTAATTGTTTAAATGTATTGCCTATGAAAAGCATTACTAAAAGCGACATGTTAGCTGATAATAATCACTCATTGCTTATTACTACCGAAGGCTGCCAAACAGCACAATTTAATCTACAAAACTCCATCTCACTGTCTTTAAAGCAACCGCAAAAAAAAGTATAAAGTTTAAATAAGCAAAACTTTGGTTATAAACAGACATGATGGAGTAAATTTTCACTGCCTTAAAGATTTTTTTATTGGCTTATAAAGATAGATCCGAGAGAGTCACTGTCTATGACAATAATACGGACCTGTACAGAGAAATACAATCGATACAAAAGATGAAGCACAGTCTCAATAGATACGGACTCAGAATCGGCTTCTGGATAATTCTTTGCAAAACCAAAGTTATGCGCATTGGCTACTAGTCAACAAGTACCCCGTCAATATTGGGCAAACAGAGTTTGAACAGATAAAGGCACAGTTATCAAAAGCAATGTAGATACATTATCATTATGTTGCATGTCGGATAGAAAAAGCAGGAGCAGTCTTCCTCAAAAAAAGGCTTATCTGGGCTAAAAAATCAATCAGCCTGAAGACCAACATCCACCTTCTCAATACACTTATTGTGCCAACGGTCATTTGCCTCGCGAGCCATGGAAGTCATAAATAAAAGTTGAAAAGAGACTAAATGCGGCTCAGCACTGATTGCTGAAATCGATCCTAGGAATAACATAATCGAGAGAATGTCACCAATAGAGAAGTTCTTTCTCGTAAGGGCACTCGTCCCCTGAATAAAATTCTTACTGAACGTCGTATGAGATTCGGGGACATATCCTTTGGCAAGAAGAAAAACGTTTGATTCAGCCATAAGATGGAAGCCAAAAAGAGGAAAGCGAAAACGAGACAGTCCACATATAACATGACGTCGCACCTTGTTTGCCACCATATAAGCCGAACGCCATGGGAGGACCAAAGTCCTAAGTAAGCTTTTTAAATGTATATGTTGCTATAAGTAGTTTAATGTAACCCATTATAAACACAAAATTCTGACTTGAAGCCCCACCTTTCCCCTTAAAACGACTTCAATATTTATTTTTTGATAACAAGTAGCTTATAATAAAAGTTCAAATTTATAATAGTAAGGCTTAATACAAGACAATATTTGAATAAACAGATGAAGTATTTATTCTGATATTCAAGTTTAGATAATACAATTTTTAATTCTTATTTCCAATCACCAGAACACGATGAGTCTCTGGGAGAAAAGGATAGTGAGCCCCTTATTACGGAAACCAAAATTAATGAAATTGTCTTAATAGATGAAGTACAGACATTTTGTTCAAATGGGACTGGCATTCTCAATGTGTATCACTTTCATCCTGTCATGAATCATAGAACAACAGTACGTGAAATAAGTCCACAACCTGAGGATTTACAGAAAAATGGTATTTAAAAACATTATGCTTATATACATACACAGTTCTTTTTTACGTAAATATCAATATATATATATATATATATATATATATATATATATATCTATAAATAACCCTAATTTATCTTTTTATGAATAATAATGTTTAATGTTTGAATTTCTTAATAGCTATTTTCCCAGGAAAAAAAGAAGACCAAGCAATTATTAAACGTATTACAAAAGAACAGTATGAAAAATGTACAGAAGATTTCAGTAGATCACAAATAGGTAACTTAAATTTTAAACATCTAAATATATACTTAAAATAAATATATAAATGTTGATGTGTTGTTTGTTTCAGAGTCCCATCTTCCATCTTTAATACTCCCTTTTAATACAACGTTTTGCTCATTAGCAATAAGTCTTTAAATGCTGTTGTGTCTTAAGTAGGCATATTCTGTATTATAATTTTTTATAAATATAAGTATACCAAATACCAATACTTTACTAAATTTCTGTTCTGTTCCAAATATTTATAATGACGATTAGACTTTATCGTGTTTACATACTAAATTTCAATATTTTTGACATATATGAAATATATATGTATATATATATATATACATGTATATGTATATATATATACATATATATATATATATATATATATATATACATATATATATACATATATGTATATATATACATATATATATACATATATGTATATATATATACATATATGTATACATATATATGTACATATATATATATATACATATATATATATATATATACATATATATATATATATACATATATATATATATATATATATACATACATATATATATATATATATACATACATATATATATATATATATATATATATACATACATATATATATATATATACATACATATATATATATATATATACATACATATATATATATATATATATATACATACATATATATATATATATATATACATACATATATATATATATATATATATACATACATATATATATATATATATATATATATATATACATACATATATATATATATATATATATATACATACATATATATATATATATATATACATACATATATATATATATATATATATACATACATATATATATATATATATATATATATATATATATATATATATATATATATATATATATGAATAGCTGTTTTTGGTTTTTGGATAGCTTTCAATTGTTTCAAGCGTGCCTACTTTGAGCTCCAGTGGATTTGATTCTTTTGTTAGGGTATTATTTAATAAATGTGTTTTAATGATTGGTTGTTTGTAGTTAAGTCCAGGAGTTATGTTTGTAATCTGGTAATTTTTTCTGTCTTATTGGGTGGATGGTGTTTTATGGCTAGTTCGTCAGTAAGTTGGATCAGAGTTCTTTGCTCTTTTTTGCTTGTTTTTCCTATTTCTCTGTGTTGGTAGTTTATTAGAATGGTCATCCTCCAACCTTCTGTATCTCTCAATAGCTTCTAATGCTGCTTTGTTGCGCCTTAACTTTAGAGGTTCAATATTGGAGTCTATTTCAAAGGCTGCTGTGGGAGTAGTTCTCATACCTCCACTAATTAGATGCAATGCTTGGTTTTGGATTGTGTCTAATGATGATTGATAGGTTGTTTTTTTTGGGGCGGCTGCTCGTATTGAGAGACAGTTATCCATTACAAATCTGACGTGTCCTGTGTATAACTGTCTTAAGGTTTTCTTTTCGGCTCCCCAGGATGTTTCTGCTAGATGTTTTATTAATGTTTAATCTTTTTGATGCCTTTTCTTTTCAATCTGCCATAAAGTGTTTTAGAGACAGTCTTTGGTCTAATTTTACACCAAGATATGTTGGATTTTTTCTTTATTTATTGGCTGTGAGTCTATTTTTAGGATGTAATTTCTTTTTGCTATTTTGTTGCTGTGGCTAAAGATTGAATATACTGAATTTTCTTTGTTTATTTCCATTTTCCATAATTTTGAAAACGTGCAGATAGTTGTGAGGGCTCTGTTTAATTTAGATCTAGCCAGCACTGGATATTTCTCTGTAGTCCAAAATAAGAGGTCATTTGCGTAAAGTGCCTTATTGGCCGAAATGAGGTCCAAGAGGTCATTCATGAAGATTAGAAAGAGAGTGCAGATAAGGGCTGAACCTTGTGGTAGTCCTTCTTCCAAACTTTATTTTTGACTAGTAATTGCGCCTTCAAATCGGGTTTGGATTGGGGTTTTGTTTTTTAGGAATGCCCTGATCCAGCTGTACATTTTTTCGTGAATGCCTATTTTTCTTATCTTAAAAAATATACTTTTTTTCTCCAAACTCTGTCATAGGCTTGTTGCAAATCTATAAATACTGCTGTAGTGTGCTTGTTTTCGTGAAACCCATCTACTGTGTCCTGGATAAAACGAAAGAGGTGGTCTTCTGTTCTACTTGCTTTCCTGAAGCCAGCTTGTGCATTGAGGAGTGAGCAAGTACTTTCTAGCCACCAATAAAGTCCGTTATTAATCATTTTTTCCTGCCATTTTGCCAATGTTGGATGTTAGAGATATTGGCTTATAACTTTTTGGGTTTCCTGGTGGTTTATTAGCGGCCCCCGAAATGGGAAAAGACGCTATTAGTTTTGTGTGAAATGTCTGTCCATCTGTACGTCTGTCTGTCCGTCCCGTTTAGATCTCGTAAACTAGAAAAGATAGTGAAAATCCGACATCACAATATTTTAGACCTTTCAAAGTTCTGATGCAACGGCTACTTTTTTTTTCTGAAAGCGTCAATTTTTTTCAATCACTTATGCAAGCAGATTTTTAAAGAGAAAAATCTATTTAGTATGCATTATAAGACCTTATTTAAAACGAATAGTAATCTTGTAAACTGCATTTTCTTATCTTTCTTTTTTATTGGCGGCAATGTTTTTTTGTTTTTTTTTGAGGATTCGAATAAGAGATTGCGCCTTTTATAAACAATTACTTTAATTATGAGACTTCAGTTAGGCCAGAGGAGGCGCTGTAGCTGAGCGGTAAAGCGTTTGGCTTCCGAACCGGGGTCCAGGGTTCGAATCCTGGTGAAGACTGGGATTTTCAACTTCGGAATCTTTGGGCGCCCTCTGAGTCCACCCAGCTCTAATGGGTACCTGACATTAGTTGGGGAAAAGTAAAGGCGGTTGGTCGTTGTGCTGGCTACATGACACCCTCGTTAACCGTAGGCCACAAAAACAGATGAACTTTACATCATCTGCCCTATAGACCACAAGGTCTGAAAAGGGAACTAGTTAGGCCAGGTTCACATCTAACTTTGCATTCACTTTCACCTATCCTTTGATCTGCGGGACCGTTGGGGCACTACACAAGATCTGTCAACCTTCTTTCTTCTTTCTTATCTCTCATTTGTCTTTGATATAATTTCATTCGGATGTTCTTTCTGAAAATATTGAAGCCTGCCTGGGTGGACCACTTCGGAGGCCGATTCTTAGTTTGTGTTTCCACACAAACTGTCCTTGTAACCTTGTTTTTCCTTAAAATGGGTATTATGTTTGCAGTTTTCTATTCCTGTGGTATGTCTCCAGTTCTCCATGCATGGTTGATAAAATTAAGTATGTAGTTTTGGGCCTGTGAGCCTAGTCCTCGTATCATTTCATTTGTTATTTTATCTGGTCCAGGAGATTTTCTTAATTTATGATTTTTTAGGGCAGTATTGAGCTCATTTAGAAGAAGGGAATGTCAAACATCTGACAGTTGACTGTTGGAGCTTTTTCTTCTTTCTTTAGAATATTGCTTTAACGATATATTTAGAAGGGATATGCTGGAACGAATTGTTACTTACTATTGCATTCTACAAAGCTTATACCAACTCATTTTGTGTCTGTCTGGTAAAAAATGTGTTTACCTTATTTCTCCTACACCCAATGTCTGATCAAGATTAAACATTGCACAATAGTTTCTTGTACCTGACAAAACAAGAATACATTTTTAAAAATTAACCAATTAGTTAATTAACTATTAGTAATTAAAGATTTTGTTTGGTGTCGAAGTAGGGAAAGAAATTGTGTTTTAAGTTAAATAAGTCGCCTCTTATCGATAGTTCGAATTCAAGTCGAACTATCTGATATAAACATTTTGCATGTAAATTCTGAGTGAGTCTGGTGTGAATATATATTTTGTTTTCTATTATTCTAATGTTTTGTTTGTTGTAATGTGCAAATTGTGAGACAAATTTCCTAATGAATAATAGAGATTATTATTATTATTATGCTTTTTTATGCATTTACAAAAAAGATCACCCTTTTTTATCCCCTCCACCTTTTCCCAACTGGACCAGGCAAGTGATAGGATCATAAAAGTTCCCTTTTTTCAGACCTTGTGGTTTATAGGGCAAATGATGTAAAGGTCATCTATTTTTATGGCCTACAGTTACACAACGACCAACCGCCTTTTCTCCAACTAATGCCAGTTACCCATTAGAGCTGGGAGGACTTAGAGGCGCCCAAAGACCCGAAATTATAAATCCCAGTCTTCATCAAGATTTGAATCCGGGACTTCCGGTTTGGAAGCCAAATGTTTATCACTCAGCCACCGCATTGAGAAAATTAAAAGCATGAAATTGTGCTAAACAAGAACGATTGGTAAAAATATTTCAATTGCACATATTTATTATTCTTAGTCTAAATCTATTACAAATTTAATTGCATGACAGATGCAAACTAATTGATACAATTACACTTTTTTTGTTTTTTTTAATATTTAAAAAAAAATGTTTTTTTCCAGATGACCCCAAGAAATTCGTTTTTAATAATGAACAAGGGACTCCACTAGCAATTTCCAAAATTATGCATGATGCAAAGCCCGTAAAAAGCCCAACTAAAACATTACATCAGTATGAGAAGTACGTATACTTTTTTTTTTATTTTAAATTAAATTAAAGGAAACGATACTATTGCTCTTGTGCGTTGTATCGATACTTATCGTTCTATCAGGCCTGATCACTTATCTACGATGTTGCAGCCTGTAGACAGTGGAGACCAATAGCTTATTGTCACGTTGTGCAGACCTGTGACGGCTCTCATGCTAGAAGTGTGTGTTTGTGCGTGGGAAGTGGATATACGCGGGCCGTTGTCATTTAGCGTAACTAACTATAAATCATCGGTCAAAATTATGGTAGTTAAATTGGTGGTGGTGGTGGGGGAGGTTCAACTAAAATATTATGTGAGTGCTCGATCTGCAGCATGCAATGATAAAAAAAAAGCTCATGCTGAAAAGCATCAGAGAGACTGAAACATTTCGATAAAGAGCTGAAAAGTTTATGAATACTCAGAGATTGTATGTACTACTATTCCCTAAGGCGTTGCGTGGAAAACAAAAAAAAAAAAAAGGGGGGGGGGGATAAGTGAAACCAGTAATCAATTTTACTTCTAAAAAGTATATTGGGCCGTGCCAGTTAAATGTAACAGATTATACAATTCAAGTTTTTTAAGGGGGCGGGACGTAGCAAAAAGGGTAGTGGAGAGAAAAGTGATATCAACTTGACATGTCAGAAGTGTGTTTGGAAGGCGTTTTAAAGCCATTCCGATTAAACCTGTCATGTACTAGAATCTAAAACATGCTGTACTGGCCAAAAAGGGTATTGCTAAAATGCTACACATTTTATTGAAAGTGAAACAAAAATAAGGAAAGGGGGAGGTTCGGCCAAAGTATTATGTGAGCATTAGGCCTACTATTTGCAGGATGTAAAAAAAGGACTAGGCCAAAAAAATTTCATAGAGCCTATCAAATATTTCGAAAAAAAACTGAAAAGCAGAAGAATAGTCATATAGTGTAAATAGGGACTATTTGTTAAGGCATAGAGTTTAGGGGGGGGGGGGAGGAGAGATAAAAGTGATACTCAAATTTACGGAAAGAAAGAAAAAAAGGAGGGGTCCTTGGTAAAATAGAGAACGTATAGACTGCGAGCACATCAGTCAGTAGGTAATGCTCGGTACGTGACGTTTTGGCACCGCCGTTCTGGCGCCGCCGTTTTGGCGCGAGCCGTTTTGGCGACGGGACGTTTTGGCGCGAGATATCATTTGACGATAACTTAATAAGCACGTAGCTTTTATAACAATGTTTATTTCACTCTACCTTAATATTGTATGTATAGTACGAATTCTAACACCGTTCAGCGAATTGTTTTTTTTTTTTAATTATAAAGGTTTTGCTTATTTCATGAATACAGGCCTATAATAAGTCAGATTCCTGAATGGTAATAACATGCTATATGTGAATTCTGCTAATCGCACTAGATGACATTTTTGGATTTCTTTCCAAAAGATTTTTTTTTATTTGACATTAGTGTAATATACGAACTAGCTAAGTGTCACACTTTAATATAACAAAAACCATGTTAACATCTAAAGGTCTATTACGCTGAATGACGACAATAACTCCACACATTTTAAAGATCAAGACACGGAATGTGGTAGTTCAAACTTTAACATGAAAAGATATATTTTGAGAAATTGGGTAGGGGTGATTTCGGTGACACATCTCGCATTGACGCAGGTAGAGTTAAACAAATGAAGACAAGACCAGCACCGACCAACTGGTCGTTGGCGTCATGCGTCTGGCGTATCATCTCCTTGGGAATGGTCATTACATGTGACACCTATCCAGCCCCCGCTCTTCTGCTCACATTTCACTCCTTGTATATACTCTTTCCTCCACCCCTCCCCTCTCTCACGCGATTTTTGTTTTTAATTTTAAAGTAACATCTTAAAAAACTTTTTGAAAATAAAAGTGTGCCTCTTAATAAACACACATACACAAGCCAAAATGTTTATTAAAGAAAATGATGTGAAAAACAAACACACATTTACATTTACTACGTGAAAAATATGTCGTAATACAAAACATATATATGAATAATTCTTTTAAAAGAAATAATACAATAAACGTATATAGTGTATTTCGCACCAAAACGTCCCGTCGCCAAAACGGCTCGCGCCAAAACGACCTTCGCGCCAAAATGGCGGCGCCAAAACGGCCTGCTTCAGTAATGTTAGTTGTCTATAACGTAAATAAAGACATACACTGAGAGCACCATGGTTTCCAAGTTTAAACTATATAAAACAATCTTACACTTATGATGTAGGACCCTAAAACATAAAACAAATATTTTAGTTGGCCTAATGCTGTTGGAAATATTTTTTTAGCGAATGGAAAGGTCATTTTCAAAAGATAAGAGGCCATGTGAAGAAACAAGTCCTTTTACGTTTAAAGTGTCTTTTAATTGTGCAACATTTTAACATAACACATATACACAGCAACGTTATGTACAGATCTCCTGCTTCACTCGCTCACCTTTCTTTCTCTCTCTCGTGTTTACACACTAGTCACTTCCCCCAAGTCCCCTAACTCTCGATACTCAACACTTGACCGTGTGTCACGGTTGACCACACAGCAACCGTGTCACCACACCCAGTATTTAAAAAAACAACAACAATGTTCTTAAAACCGAATTTTTCTTGCTGATATAATAGCCAATGCTGATTTTGTTTAATATGTTAAAGTTAAACGTTCCTCTTTCAGACCTTGTGTTCTATAAGGCAGATGATGTAAAGGTCATCTGTTTCTTTGGCCTACGTTTAAAGAGGGTGTCGTGTGGTCTTAGACCGCACTAGTTGGAGAGAGACGGTGACCAAGAAATCTATGGACAGCAAGAAAACATTGAAGAAAAGCGTGCCGGGTCCTCTATCACCAAAGCAAAAGCCACCTTGACCTCCACAGCCATATGAAAAAGTGTTCGAGTAGGCCAATAAACACGTGGCCAGCACAATGACCAACCGCCTTTACTTTTCCCCAACTAATGTCATGTATCCATTAGAGGTGGGTGGACTCAGAAGTGCCCAAAGATCCCGAAATTAAAAATCCCAGGCTTCACTAGGATTCGAACCCTAGACCTCTAATTCAGAAACCAAGCGTTTTACCGCTCGGCCACCGCGCTTCCTTTTTAATATGTAGATTCCTATTAATTTTAAATGTCAAAACTGAGATATTTTAGTACTTTTAAGACACTATATTTTCTTTTATTGCGTCAACAGACTTCTATATGCATTTTTACATTTATCTATTCCTCAGACAAGGAGGTTTTGAGGATGCAAAAAATGATTTAAAGTATCTTAGTACGCAAGAAATAGAAGTAATTAAAGATGTTTATCTCGGAGGAGCAGGAAACACCAAATTAAATGCTCGCAAAAATAGCACTTATCCGACAGATAGGACTGAATATGCACCCACTTTAGAAATAATTAATAAGGAAAGTAGAACTAAATTCCGGTATTTGGCTGAAGATAAAGGTGCGACAGGTTAAACTCCATTTGAAGATTATGATAGTAGAGATAAAAAAAGATCGAAGAAATTTTAGCACAACAAAATCTGGATGCGCAATACAACATGTGCGTAGCCAAGATTTTTTTTTTTTGGGGGGGGGGGGGGGCGTGAGTTTTTTTTTTCTTTGTACACACAGAGAGATATATAGATAGGTAGATATGTATATTTCGAACGGCTCTTATACCCAAAAATAGGTTCTTTCTGTAGTTAGTGGAACGATAGTAGACATCTACCCCTTGCCAGCAAGGGTTCCTGGGAGATCTCCCATCGGGAGAAACATTATTTTCTGTATAAGAAATGAAAAAAAAAAAAGCATATTCTGAGTAGTGTCCTGCTACTCTTCTATTATAAAATTGTAATTCTGTCAAGAGCAGGTGTGTGTAAGATGTGAGTGTGTGTGTGTTTGTTAATTTTATTAGTTGTGAGTTGTGAACTGTTTTATCACAGGTTTTTCAAGGGGCTTAATAAAGTTTTAGTATCCATCCAGTGATTAGTCTAGTCAGTTAGAGAGCTGACCTGGTCTGAGCAGGGTGTTTGTGGTTCTTTTTGGTTATTCTGTTTAGAGAAAGGAGATATTACTCTTTCTACGTGATGGCTTTAATATTTTTGTAATGCTATAGTGTTTGATAAAACCTTGAGATAATACATTATTGAATCTAACCTAAGCCCCTTGAGAATTTAATTTGGGCACATTTAATACTTTTTAGTATGTTAAGATTGCGTGTACAGTATTATATATGTAACCCATGTATGCTGTGTATAAATACTACTCCTTTGTCTATAA
This sequence comes from Biomphalaria glabrata, assembly GCF_947242115.1. NCBI lineage: Eukaryota > Metazoa > Mollusca > Gastropoda > Planorbidae > Biomphalaria > Biomphalaria glabrata. Next base: position 35,651,533 of record NC_074719.1, on the reverse strand, counting down.
TAACAAATATGGAAGATCAGAGAATTGGCCACTGTGGCATCTCCTTCGTGTTGAATATAAATAGAGAATCATATTCTTATCCTTGGGTATTAAACACAAACCCACCTGCACTCGTTATACTTTAAAGTGACCAGCAGCCATTCATTGTCACTCTATACAGTTGGTATCATACCTATAAAAAGGTTTAGGGGGTTAAACACAAACCCTTATGCAATTAAGTGACTGTAGCTTTGCTTTTCTTTTTATTGGAAGTTGGTTTTAACCTGAAAAACCAACTTATCTACATTGAAACCCAACCCTCTATGGCTACATTCATGTAGTTAAATGACTGTTATTTGCCTTAATTTTTTTATTAAAAAAAAAGGGGAGGGGTAAACTCAAAAAACCTTTGGCTAAGCTCATCGTAGTTGGTGACTGTAATTTGCTTTATATTTTTTTTTTACTGACGAGCTGGGGTTTTAAACTCAAAATCCTCTGGAATGGTCTTTAAACTCAAAACCCCCTGGAAAAAAAATGGGGGGGGGGGGGGTAAATTCAAAATAGAGAACAATGTTAAAGCATAAAATAAACCTTCTCTCTCTCTCAAAATCTCAACAAAAGAGGCTCGACTGAAACCCGATGAACAATTTTTTAGGAGCATGATAACGCACTATATTATATTATTTACTGATCTATTGTACTATAGGCCCCTACTATTATAAACTATATTATTTACTGATCTATTGTACTATTGGCCCCTACTATTATAAACTATATTATTTACTGATCTATTGTACTATAGGCCCCTACTATTATAAACTATATTATTTACTGATCTATTGTACTATAGGCCCCTACTATTATAAACTATACTATTTACTGATCTATTGTACTATAGGCCCCTACTATTATAAACTATATTATTTACTGATCTATTGTACTATAGGCCCCTACTATTATAAACTATATTATTTACTGATCTATTGTACTATAGGCCCCTACTATTATAAACTATATTATTTACTGATCTATTGTACTATAGGCCCCTACTATTATAAACTATATTATTTACTGATCTATTGTACTATAGGCCCCTACTATTATAAACTATATTATTTACTGATCTATTGTACTATAGGCCCCTACTATTATAAACTATATTATTTACTGATCTATTGTACTATAGGCCCCTACTATTATAAACTATATTATTTACTGATCTATTATACTATAGGCCCCTACTATTATAAACTATATTATTTACTGATCTATTGTACTATACTATTATAAACTATATTATTTACTGATCTAGTGTGCTATACTATTATAAACTATATTATTTACTGATCTATTGTGCTATACTATTATAAACTATATTATTTACTGATCTATTGTACTATAGGCCCCTACTATTATAAACTATATTATTTACTGATCTATTGTACTATAGGCCCCTACTATTATAAACTATATTATTTACTGATCTATTGTACTATAGGCCCCTACTATTATAAACTATATTATTTACTGATCTATTGTACTATAGGCCCCTACTATTATAAACTATATTATTTACTGATCTATTATACTATAGGCCCCTACTATTATAAACTATATTATTTACTGATCTATTGTACTATACTATTATAAACTATATTATTTACTGATCTAGTGTGCTATACTATTATAAACTATATTATTTACTGATCTATTGTGCTATACTATTATAAACTATATTATTTACTGATCTATTGTACTATAGGCCCCTACTATTATAAACTATATTATTTACTGATCTATTGTACTATAGGCCCCTACTATTATAAACTATATTATTTACTGATCTATTGTACTATAGGCCCCTACTATTATAAACTATATTATTTACTGATCTATTGTACTATAGGCCCCTACTATTATAAACTATATTATTTACTGATCTATTATACTATAGGCCCCTACTATTATAAACTATATTATTTACTGATCTATTGTACTATACTATTATAAACTATATTATTTACTGATCTAGTGTGCTATACTATTATAAACTATATTATTTACTGATCTATTGTGCTATACTATTATAAACTATATTATTTACTGATCTATTGTACTATAGGCCCCTACTATTATAAACTATATTATTTACTGATCTATTGTACTATAGGCCCCTACTATTATAAACTATATTATTTACTGATCTATTGTACTATAGGCCCCTACTATTATAAACTATATTATTTACTGATCTATTGTACTATAGGCCCCTACTATTATAAACTATATTATTTACTGATCTATTGTACTATAGGCCCCTACTATTATAAACTATATTATTTACTGATCTATTGTACTATAGGCCCCTACTATTATAAACTATATTATTTACTGATCTATTGTACTATAGGCCCCTACTATTATAAACTATATTATTTACTGATCTATTATACTATAGGCCCCTACTATTATAAACTATATTATTTACTGATCTATTGTACTATACTATTATAAACTATATTATTTACTGATCTAGTGTGCTATACTATTATAAACTATATTATTTACTGATCTATTGTGCTATACTATTATAAACTATATTATTTACTGATCTATTGTACTATAGGCCCCTACTATTATAAACTATATTATTTACTGATCTATTGTACTATAGGCCCCTACTATTATAAACTATATTATTTACTGATCTATTGTACTATAGGCCCCTACTATTATAAACTATATTATTTACTGATCTATTGTACTATAGGCCCCTACTATTATAAACTATATTATTTACTGATCTATTATACTATAGGCCCCTACTATTATAAACTATATTATTTACTGATCTATTGTACTATACTATTATAAACTATATTATTTACTGATCTAGTGTGCTATACTATTATAAACTATATTATTTACTGATCTATTGTGCTATACTATTATAAACTATATTATTTACTGATCTATTGTACTATAGGCCCCTACTATTATAAACTATATTATTTACTGATCTATTGTACTATAGGCCCCTACTATTATAAACTATATTATTTACTGATCTATTGTACTATAGGCCCCTACTATTATAAACTATATTATTTACTGATCTATTGTACTATAGGCCCCTACTATTATAAACTATATTATTTACTGATCTATTATACTATAGGCCCCTACTATTATAAACTATATTATTTACTGATCTATTGTACTATACTATTATAAACTATATTATTTACTGATCTAGTGTGCTATACTATTATAAACTATATTATTTACTGATCTATTGTGCTATACTATTATAAACTATATTATTTACTGATCTATTGTACTATAGGCCCCTACTATTATAAACTATATTATTTACTGATCTATTGTACTATAGGCCCCTACTATTATAAACTATATTATTTACTGATCTATTGTACTATAGGCCCCTACTATTATAAACTATATTATTTACTGATCTATTGTACTATAGGCCCCTACTATTATAAACTATATTATTTACTGATCTATTATACTATAGGCCCCTACTATTATAAACTATATTATTTACTGATCTATTGTACTATACTATTATAAACTATATTATTTACTGATCTAGTGTGCTATACTATTATAAACTATATTATTTACTGATCTATTGTGCTATACTATTATAAACTATATTATTTACTGATCTATTGTACTATAGGCCCCTACTATTATAAACTATATTATTTACTGATCTATTGTACTATACTATTATAAACTATATTATTTACTGATCTATTGTACTATACTATTATAAACTATATTATTTACTGATCTAGTGTGCTATACTATTATAAACTATATTATTTACTGATCTATTGTACTATACTATTATAAACTATATTATTTACTGATCTATTGTACTATACTATATTATTTACTGAACTATTGCACTATTATTACTATTTTGTTTGCTGATCTATTGTACTATACTCTAGTCCAATTGCATCATATGCATATTGTTAGGTTGGTTCGTCGCAAGATTCCAGGATTTCCCCGCTACGATTTTTACGCCATTAGGGATAGAGAAAGATGTGATGAAGAAAATGAATAGGACGATGACTCTTGTGAGAGACTGATGTGAGAGCAAATTGAGTTGTCTTGTAATAACTGTTCAAATGGTTATCAATGAATTTTAAAGAAGTACAATTGATTGACGAGCGCATGGTTTTAATCACCAGCTTGGCTGTTGAGTAAGCGCTGACGCAAGCAATTTGTTAAAGAAGTTTTGGCACGTTGAAATGTTTATATTCTGAAAATCATCGTGATACAAGAAAGCTTTGAAGGTTTCATTGCATGTTTAAGGCTGTTGATGAAGCTCCTTTTTATAATTAATAAATAATGTATTGTAAGAACTTTCATGTTGCTCCCTTTTCAAGTAACCTATATGCTTCAGACTTTTAATTACCGGTATATCAAATCGTTTCAAAATCACATAATAAAGCATTATTGTAGAATTGTTTGTGCTAATTGAGACTTCCTATAGCCTCTATGACTATCTGGTTGTAGAAATACAATACCGGTACGTTAAATTAGAACAATCTAAACCCACTTTTGCATGCTTGCGTTCAGTTTTCGATGAATTCTCAAAACTAATTATTATGAGGACAGGTAACAACAGATGCACGTCGTATGGCAATCATTTTGTGGGCCAGGTGGTATGGTAATGCCAGGGCAGATGTTTACACCTAGTCCTGTCTTTGACTTTATTCGGAACGTTTCTTTTCTATTGTCAGATGGGAGGACGCCTCTGAGTTTGTGTGATAACACAAAATCTCTGTGTAATCTTGTAACTCTCATGTTATGTTTGTAAGTTATGATAGCATCTTAATATAGCCTACACTATGTTTGTTAACAGCGCTCTATAAATTAAATTATTATTATTACTACTATTATTTTTAAAATTAATTATTATTATTTCCGAAATAGGAATTGGTGCATTAGTTTTGTGTGGTCTGTGTGGCTATCTGTCCTGTTTTTATTTTTAATGTAGTAGACCACTTCACATATCAAATGAAGTTGATAGCCGTCTGGCCAGGGCCAGTAGCGCTTTTGGACGCCTTCAGGAGAGAGTTTGGCAGAACAGATCACTCCGCCTGACTACAAAAATCAGTGTCTACCAGGCTGTGGTTCTCTCAACCTGTATGGCTGTATGGCTCACCTGGACACTATACAGGAAACTTCTAAGACTTCTTGAGTGCTTCCACCAAAGATGCTTGCGTTCCATCATGGACATACGGTGGCAAGACCGCACTACAAACAGCGATGTACTTGCGAAGGCCGGTATGGACAGTATAGAGGGACTTCTTTTGGTCCGACAGTTACACTGGGTAGGGCACGTATCCTGTATGGGAGACGAACGTATGCCAAAGGCGTCTTTTTGGTGAGCTACAAGGTGGTGGACGTAACAGAGGCGCCCTACGGAAACGCTTCAAAGACCAGCTTCGGCGTCAACTTTCCTTGACTGACATAGAAGAGAGCACCTGGTTGCATGCGGCCTCAGAACGAGAAAGCTGAAGGTCACTCACGAAGGCCGCGGGATACAAATTTGAGACCAAAAGTAAATCTGCTGCCGAGTGTCGCTGCCTGGTTTTGGCTGTAGGCGTGGCGACGTGGATGTGTCCGTGTGTTGTAGGTACCTCTTCTGGTACGGCTATAATACTCCTCTTAGCGATGTACTTTATTAGACGCCCTAGATTTGCAAGTGCGCAACAATACTAGTATACTAAAGTCTCCAACGACACATTTAGAATTACTGATAAACACACTGGTAGCAGACGTGAAATTTATTACATATTTAGATAAATTACAAAAGATATTGGCGACTTCAGCCGTCACAAAATATAGACCAATAAATACTGGCTGCTCATGCCATGTAGAATAAGTAATCACATCAATAAAATGTTCACGATGTAAGTCCGAAGAAATCTCTCAAGTTAACATTAAATCAAATTCATTAAGGTACATATTACAGACAGAGAAAATCGTACATCCACTCTCTGCTGGAGTTCTTTACTAACTAACTAACATTGACCCTTATTTCAGAGTCCTTTAACTTATTCACATAACCTCGTGCTTGCCCGCACGGAATATTACAATAGGTGACTGAGTGTCACTTCATGTCACAGAGGTTCTAAAACTGGACTGTGACACCGAGGACAAACGCAGACGGCAAAAAGAAAATCTAAATCGACCACCTGCGGACAATGGTTAAGCTTGCCCTGGTGTGGCAAAATATGTAGGTCACAGCTGGGACTGCGCAGCCACGGGAAATACTGCATTCCTCACTGATCTTCGGATTCGAAGACTAGCCTTATTATTATTACTAAATTAAGTATTTCTGTCATACAATTGTAAATTGTTCATATAAAAATAAATAACATACTAGTAGGCTTACTAATAGGCCTACTAGTCTGTAGTTTCCTGGATCAGATTTTTCTCCTAACATTACCTTCTTTCCAGTCCCTTGGTACCATACCGTGATTTTAATTTTAAGTGATACCTGGAGAAGTATTTTGAACACTGGTGCTATCTCGTGACTTAGTTCTTTGAGCAATCTAGCAAGATAATAGTTTTTAGTTCTTGTACATCTATGTCTTCTAGGTTTCGACTTGGTTTAAAGTAAGCAATATGTCTGAGACTTCTTTGTCTTAGATCTGATGTTTTTATTGTTATCCTCAGATATAACTTTGTTTATGTATTCACTCTGCAGCTGTCTGGTAACTTTTTGGGTTAGGTGTTTCATTTGAAGGTACTTTCTGAACTCTTTCTGCCTTAAATTCTTTACTAAAGTTTTTAAAATAAATTTTCTTTCAGTTTGTAAATTTTCTATGATTTGTTATTAAGCCAGCATTTATTTTTTTTATTTGACGAATATTTAGTTGGTACTGAATTTTCTATAATGTTTGTAAGATGGATTTTAATACAGTTCCAGAGATCGCCAACTGGTTGGTTAATGTCTTTTTCTGATTAAGAAATGATTTTCGAAAATTAAATTCAGTTTGGTGCAATTGCGTTAAGCTACATTTATTACGGTGTGAGATTTTTGTTTTACATTGATTTTTAATGCTTTTTTTGGACTAAATATGATTTACCACTAATGTAGGTCTGTTAGTGAAGAAGAGATCTTATGTGCTGTTTAATTTAGTTGGTTTTTTAAATAATTTGATCTTAACTTAAAGTGTTGATTCAATTTTTTTTCAGTTTTTTTTTTTTTATTGCTTAAAGAGCTCCTCCATAATTATCTTTTAATTTCATATAAATTGAAAGAGACATTAGAGTAATAGTGTTAAATTCAAACATTGTTTGATTTTTAAATCAAGTAAAGAATTCAAAGAATTGTCCAAAGCTTGATAAAAAAAAATACATTAAATTGATGTCCAATCTAAATGTTTTTCAGATTTTTTTAGTAAGAATTTTTTTTTACACAATGGTGTGTAGCAAACAACAAGTTCGATAATTTGAAAGTAATTGTCTTATACAAGCAAAAAGAATCTCTTTTTTTATTTACCATATTTAATAATTTACATTTCATTTTTAAATTTAATTTACATATATCGCAAGTAATGATAATGAAAAAAAGTCAAATCTTAAAATAAATTTTAAAAAATTTGAATATAGGTTGACAAGAAGTTTTAAACTTATGAAGGATCATATTAAATATAAAAAAATAAAAAATAAAAACAGAAATGGGAAAGCCTTTTTAATTTAACTTCTGAAAGCTCACCATTTATTATATTAATATTATTTGAACTTAACATTTGAACATATCATCAGGCCTCCTTCAGTCGTAGGACGACTATGGTTAATCCCAAACCCTTTTTTATCTGACAGTGCAGCCCTATTTTGGAGAGACATTCCCGTCCACATATATTGTAGGTTACGATGGCTTTTGCTTTGGTGGTAGAGGAGCCGGCCATCTTTCATATGGCACACTTTTCTTCCAGAGCTGAGGCCCATGTTTTTTTTACTGTCCATAGCGTTCTTGGTCACTGTTTCTCTCCATCTAGTGCGGTCTAGGGCTTGGTCACTGTCTCTCTTCTTCTAGTGCAGTCTAGGGCTATGTCTTCCCAACATACAGCAAGTTCATAAAGAATTAAAAAGAAATCCTTAGTATTTCGTATAAATAAAACAAAACAAAAAATGCAAAAAAAAAAAAAAAAAAGTTGGTGTCCTAATGAAAAATATTTAAAAAATTGACAAAATACTTCAATGAAATATGCTTTAAAAATCAAAATTATATAATGCCTAGATATAAAGGAAGGTGTGTGTGTGTGGGGGGGGGGGGCACATGGTCGCTGAGTAATAAAATGGTTGGCTAACAATCTCTGGGGTCTCGAGTTCAAATTTCTGTGAAGACTGGGATTTTCAATTTTGAGACCTTGAGGTGCTTCTAGAGTCCACCAAACTCATAGCACTTGACATTAGTTGGGGATAGGTATAGGTGGTTGGTCATTGTGCTGGTCACATGACTCCCTTGTTAACTGTGGGTAAAAGAAAGATGTGATCTTTAATCAACTGTCATAGATTGAAAGACTTACTTTACTTTTTTTTAGCCTATATATACAATTTTAATTTACCATACATATTATAGATCTGAGGAGAGAGTAATTATTTTTTAAAGGGAAAAATTGCTCTCAGGATAAACTCTATCCTTCTTTCTGCACTCTATCCACCTCTTTATAAAATTAAGTTGATAACATGCTACTTAATGTTGCTCTTCATATATTATATTTTTAAAAAATCAACATCACATCTTTCACTCTTATTTGATTGCTGAAAAAAATATACAAAAGTAGACAAATTTTCTATAAAATTAGATCACGTTATGGACTGATACATTAAAAAAAAAAGTATTAGCCATAAAAAGTAAATGTTAAGCATTTTGTTTGGGGAAAAACAAAACAAAATGCCAACAAAATATAAAAGTCTACTTGTACAGAAGTTTTAAATGTAAATGCATTTTATATAAGTAAATATACATTGTATATTATTTCTATAATAAGGATGTGTTCAGGTTAGGGAAAGAAAGGTGAGTATTTATATCATTATTCAATGCCAATCACCTACAATAAAAAAAAAAAATGTTAAGACAATTTGAGAGTACATATCCTATAAAGTTGCATATAGTTCAAATTTATATACAATTTTTAAATGTACTATATAATGGATATTTTTAATAATTACAGAATAGTAAATTAACAAACAGGAATACAGCCAGTAACAGTTGAACATTATACAATTTGGACTTTTTTAACTTCTTCCAGGAATTTATCATAGGAATCATAGGAGTAAAAAACACCTGAAGAAGAATTATTGGCATTGGGATCTTGGGCTATGATCTTGGTGGCTAGGTCATGTTTTACAACAACATGGATCAGAATGTTCCCCATTGGATTATAGTGTGATTTCTTTATTTCTTGTCCCAATGTTAGCATAAAGAATGGCTTGGGCAAATCTTTTTTCAGACCATGTCTGTACTCTTCATACTCTCTCAAAAACTTTTTGAAATCAAAGGCTTTTGTAACAGTGCTACCCTTCCTATCCAGCTGCATACTTTCAGAGGCACCATCAGTGAGGAAGACCCTAGTTCGGCATAAGCGCTGGACGTAAATATCAGAGTCAATATTTGTGAGAACCACACCCCTTTCCATCTTCTCAAGAAGATCAGAGATCAGAGGCTTCTGCTCTTGATAGCAATTATTGTCATTCAGGTACTGCTCTGGACTGGGAAGAGCAATTTGGTACACATTCTTTGGTCCGAAAAGGGTTTCCTCTATTCTGCTATCATTTACACTTACAGGCCCAAAATTTGGAGAAAAAAATCTGCAGCCAACCCCTGGAATTGTATGGGCTGTCACCTGAACACTTGGAGCGCCATAGTAAACTAAAACATGCATACAAGTGGAGCTAGCTGGTGCACTGACAATGGCACTGGTTCCCACATTTGGAACTTCCATGCTTAAATTGCTGGTGTTGGTTATGCTGGTCATTGAGTTAGGCAGCTCCATGTTTGCCAGCAGACAAAGGTCATCTGTGTTCACAGATTTCAAATCAGATGGCAAGCTTGTCATTGGCTCACTGCTCTGCAAAACATTCTCTTCCAGAATTGGTGGCACCTCAAAGTTGAGGTGAGATACAGGCTGATAGGACTTCTCACAGAAATTCTGCATCACAGTTGATACTATGTGGTCTTTGTTGTCTTCATAATATAAAAAGTCTGGTGACTCTTTCTTTGTCTGGAGTCTATAAACATCTTCATCAAACACCACAGTTGGCACATTGGCTGGTTTCTCTGCTGCAATATAACTGGAATCTAGAAAATTTGGAGGTGATGGGCTGGGTTGGTCATCAATAATATGATGTGACATATTGCTACTTTGGCTGTGACAAGAATCTGTATCAAACTCACATGGTCTTTTCATTAGAGGCACATCAACAAATTTATACACCCTGTAAGGATTAGCGTCTTCAATTCTGTGCATGTCGGGAATCTCTTTTATTTCAGGAATTTTTTTCAAAGCACATCGGAGTCGTGTTTTCCAAACTGGATATTCAACCTTGTCACCGTCTTGATACTTCCCTGTGTATTTGGCCCACTCTCTGAAAATTTTAGAATCTTCTTCAACCCATTCCTTGTTGTTGAAGTGGCGCCAAGGAATTCTGAAAGTTCTATCATCTCTATTCTCCCAGACTAGTCCAGGACATTCTCCGCTGTTTATCATACGCTCCAACCATGGTCGTAGTCGCTTCCGTGACTCTCTGTGGTTCTCCATTCTGTTGAAAGACAAATAAAAAACTTTATTCATGAATGAACTCTCCACTTTAATAAATAATCTTATTTACACTATCTGACTATTCAGCTTTTCAGTTCTTATTGGAAATGTTTGATAGGCTCTATGATATTTTTGGGTGTGGACCCTTTTTTCTTATTACATCCTGCAAATAGTAATGCTCACATAATACTTTGACCTTACCCTCAATAAAACTGCCCCATTTCAATAATCCGCCTTTTTGACCAGGTATTCTAGTATATATCTTATCTTTAATTGGAATGACCTGCTTAAAAATGTTCCAAATACGCTCACTTCTGGTTTATGAATTCTATAAATTACTTTTCTCTCCCCTCCTAATTCTGTCCTCCCTGGCTCCTTAAAAATAAATGTTATTATCTATCTAATTAGTACAGCTCGCTACATAAAGCCCCCTCCCAAACATATACTTTTTGCCTGTGAATTCAATTACGGTACCAATATCAATTTTGACCTGAGTATTTTTCAGCTTTTCAGCTCTTTATCCAAATATTTCAAAGGCTCTCTATGATGTTTTTTGGCAGCAGCCACTTTTTTAATATTACATCCCGCACAATGAACACTCACATACTATTTTGGCTCATGAATTATTATAGCGCCAGTATGTTACGTTGAATTAGAATGGCTCGATAATATCAAACTCTTACACACAAGCAATTACTTCTGGACAGAGAATTCTAGTATCACACAAGGCCCCTAGGCCCCTGCCGTCATTATCCCTAAAAAATAATTCTACATAGTCACTGACTTTTCTAGGCTTCTTAATTCATTATTAAAGCATTTAATTAGCTCTAAGTTGCTTTTTAGTAAGAATCCTTTACAATGACCTTATCACTCTGCCATCATAAGGCCCTCTCATCCAAGAATTTCATTCTTTTTTTTTTTAACTTCCACCGTCAAGGCACAAAATAATAGAGTTATAGATACATTTCATTTTGTTTTTATACATTTTTACACACAAAAACATGTATTAAGTCAATGTTGGCTTCAAAGGACAAATAAAAAAAAAGATTATTTTTATAAAATGTCTACAAAATCAAGATACACACCAAGCAGAGCGATCAAAAGTTACACACAAAAAGAGCTTTCCATTGGTAGAAAATATTTATTATCTTTTGATTAAAAAAAATATATTGGGTCAAAATTGTTAATAGAAAATAGTTTTTGTTAACCACTGTGATTTAGATTGTGAATACGGCTTATTTTGTTCTATAAGAGATTAAATAAAACATTTTTTCATCTACTGCAAGTGGGAGAATTAGTGATAGGTATGTGAATTAGTCATTTATTTTCATTTATTTATTCAACATTCACACTATCCTGCATACTTAACAATAGTCTAAATATATTTTTATATATAACATTATTTTAATATATATATATATATATATATTTACATATTAGACAGGTCTTCTATATGAAAAATACATTATAATTAGATTATATAAATCTAGAATAATCTAGAAATATCTAATTTATCTAGTGTTCAAATAAAGGCTTATTCATTGTTAGGTAATTAGCACTGACCTGACACTTTTTTTTTTTTACTTTAGTCTTTAGTAAGTGACTAAGTGTACTCTAAACTCTAGATCTAGATCTGAATAATTTGATACTGATTTGGCAACAGCAACTTGAATCTAGAGTCTATAATATAATAAAGATCTAGACTAGAAATATTAACGAGACTTAGCAAGTCTAGTAGTAGTATACTATACAGTATACTGAAGTATATTAGTATAGTACTATTTTATTCTAGATCTAGAACTAGTATGTAAGTGTATCTGACTCTACTACAGTCTACAGACACGACAGTACTCTTAGACTCTTACTCTACACTCACACTGACTACAATAACTCATGAGTAAGTAACAGTAGGCCTATTTAGTTAATTTTGTTAAGTTAATGTGTACAGAGTCCAGAGCTCAATAGTTGAATAGTCAAGTCAAGTCTAGCTAGATTGCTAGATCGACATCTAGAAAAAAAAAGCACATGAATGATACGCCTTACTTACTTACTTGTATCTTCAAAACGTTTATATTGCGAAAAGTTGGTCTGGATTCTATGTGTAGATTTATATAGTCAATATAGATGTAGATTCTAGCTCAAGATCTAATAAAATCTAATAATTGGGTTTTCAGAACATTTCTACACTGCTGTACTAGAGACTTCACAGAAACCGAAACTGTTGCTAAATATAGATTGGGAAAACGAAACTACTAACCAATCAGGAGTCTATAAAGTTTATATAGGCCTAGATATTGCTTTCCTGAAAAAAAAAAAAAAAAAAAAAAGTATGCCTATTTAAAAACAAGTAGGGAGGAGTGACGGGGTAAAAGAAAAGAAAAAAAGAAAAGGGGAAGGGGTGTTTTCCGCTGTAGTGTTGTTAGTCATTTTCCACGTACGGAAATTTGATTCCTCAATGGAATTTTAATTTTCTATAAAAAAAAAACAACAACAAAAAAAAACAAAACCTAGAGATGACCTAGCTAATAGGCCTATAGACCTAGACCTAGTAGAAGTGTATATATATATCATGGGCGTAGCCAGGGGGGGGGGGTTCTTGGGGTTCAACCCCCCCCCCCCCCGAAATGAAATCCCCCCCCTCAGGGGGGGGAGACGGAATTAAGTGACTGATTTTTGCTTTCATTTGTTTATTTTATGTGAGATTTTAATACTAAATCATCACTTACCACAGCACAGCCGATGCAGTTTTGAGTTAAAAACCTTCTACCAGGGGGTTTTGAGTTTAAATCCCCCTACCAGGGGGTTTTGAGATTTTAAAAAACCCTATCAGGGGGTTTTGAGATACAAATCCCTCTACCAGGGGGCTTTGAGTTTAAAACCCCCCTACAAAATTTACGATAAACCCCATCTTCAATATAAAAAAAGCAAATTACACACTCAAAATTCTATGAGCGTAGCCAAAGGGGTTTTGAGTTTAAACCCCCCACCCCCTCCAGTTGGGGTTTAAAACCCCTCCAGATGGTTTTGAGTTTAAAATTCCCATACAGAGCGTTTAGAGTTGAAAACCTCTCTCTTCAATATTATTTTAAAGCAAACTACAGTCACCAAATTCTAAGATCGTAGCTAAATGGGGTTTTGAATTAAAAACAAAACAAAAAAACTCCAGAGATTTCTTAGTTTAAAACCCCTCAACAGATGATTTGACGAAAAAACTTTCCTTTTCGATATAAAATCTAAAGCGAAATACAGGCATGTAATTCCAAGAGCGTAGTCAAGAAAGGTTACAAATTTCTACCAGTGGCTTGGGCTCCATTAATAAAGTGTGAATAGTCTCAACAAAGATGGCTAAGACAGATTTTAGGAGTCAGTCATAGAGATCGGGTCTAAATCAAAGAAATCATATGCCGAACTGGGAGTCGAATCCTTAGTAAGGTTGTGACAGAGCGTCGCATGAGGTTTTGCGGGACATGTTCTCACACAAAATGAATTACGCAAAATAAGAGTTGCGGAAATGAATTACGCAAAATAAGAGTTGCGGAAACAGCTTGCCGGAAAATGCGCCGAACGGCGCGAGAGGCTCTAAGTCAGTGAGAATAGCACATTAGGTTATTGAAATACAATTTTTTAATAACAAGATAATGCACTGTAGATACCTCAGAATATGCATTTTGTTGGCTTTCAATACCAGAAATAGTGCTCGGCGGCGGGGCTTCGCCCCGCGCTGGGGGGAGGGCTGCGAACTCCCCCAGACCCCCTTGCTAGCAAGGGTGGGGAGTCTACAATAAACAATAAACGTCTTCCGAAAGGGTCAGAATGTAATAAAGATTAATCATGTACACACACACACACACATATATATATATAATTTTTTTCCGCGGGGGGGGGGGGGGGTCGGGATGGGGAATTCCCCCCCCCCCCCAAAACCCTCCCCGAAAAAAAATCCTGTTTACGCCCATGATATATATATATATATATATATATATATATATATATATATATATATATATATTATATATATATCAAGGCAATCTGTGGGGCATTATATCCAAATTGCAACTTCTTATTTGACTAAGGAGGCAGATCATTGATACACATGCTAGGTCGTAATTTGCAATCACCAGACGTTGCAGAGTCTTTAGTGTTTTATAGCCTTTGAATAAGTAAGGTGACCAGACTGTCTCGCTTTTCATAAAATACCTTGGTGGTACGGGCAATGTCGATCAAGGTCACGCTTGTTATTTTAAAATTGTTCTTCATCTTTTGACTAAAGACTAAAAAAAATAGACCTACCGTCTTGTGGCGTTTCCTTCTTGATCCTTATTTCATGTTAAAAAGCTGCTTGGCAGGCTCGATCCTGTAGGGGCTATGGGTGTATATTGCTTTTAACTTTCCGCATTCTCACTACTTCTCAGAAAATGACGTCATCACGTTTCCTGTCGACTTGTTGTCGTTCCGCATGTTTCTCGGTCTCTATAAGAAATAAAGGCATTAAGGTTCTTGTTTTTTTTTTTTTTTCTTTATTAGGCCTATGTATAAGGAATTGACTTTAAATTGTAAATATATATATATATATATATTTTTAAATCAAGACGCTCAAAGTTTTGAACATTATAAAATGTTAAAACAATTTACTGACACTCATGCGGTCCTTTCGGTGGCCCTACGAATGCCCATATAGCTATTAGGCCCCTGTCCCCTACAAAGACAGCACCATATACATGAGGAAATTTGAAACAGGATCACGAAGATAATCAGGCCCCACGCTAACCTGCTGACCACGGTCAGAAAAACACAAACTGAAACTGTATAGCCATATAACGACGTCCGCAAGCTTACAAAAACCTTCCTTCAGGGAACTGTACTAGGACAAAGTGAAGAGGCAGACAGAGAAAGCAATGGGAAGACAACATCCAAGAATATACGGATTTATCATTGAAAAAGGTTCAAATCAAAGCGAAAGACAGGAGTGGATGATCATGTGTGGTGCCTCAACGTTCCAACAGACTACAGCAGTGGTTCTCAAACTTTTTCCTTAACTTAAAACTTCACACATTCTGAGTATTTAGTGGATCACTTTGATTATTTGTTTAAAAAAGAGATTAATTCAGGTTGGGGCCTACTAGTTAATTATTCCAGTAGTTCTTGGAAAACTATTCAGGCCTTGCGGAACATTAGAGTTCCACGGAACAGTTCCGCTTCATCTTCTTCCTGGTACTATTCCCCGAAGAAATGTCTTTGCGAGCCCTGAGGACCTTGTATGTGGCCATAGAGTTTTAGTTTGCGTTTTTCGACAGTTGTTAGCAGGTCATCGTGGGGTCCAATTGCTGTATTTATTCCATTTCTAATCTCTTCATTCTTAATGCGGTCTTTTTGACCCATAGGGTTTAACTATATCTTCATAATGTTACAAATGACCAGTGACAGGAAGAGGTTAACGTGTGACCCCGACGAGATAACACAGCAGCGGGTGTTCCCTGGAATGTACATGTATAAACAGAGACAGGATGTGACGTGTCCTCACGTGTTGTTCCAGGGGACGAACAGATCTAAGTAGGGGGACAGTTACTAATGAACAGTGACAGATAAAGGTCACTACGTGTGACCCCGACTTGATGACACTGCAGTGAGTGTTTTCTGGAATCTACATGTATAAATAAAGACAGGATGTGACGTTTCATGACATGTTATTCCAGAGGATACTAGGAGTGTTTGTGCAACTTTAGAGAAGCGATTAGGGACTCTATATAAGCCTGAAAGTTAATGTGAAAGTCAGTCGTATGGAGTCGTGAGTGAGTCGTGACAGTCGATACAGACAATGTAAGACGTGTGCGGCTCTAGTGGAAGTGAAATGTGTACGACTCGATGCAAGTTAACTAGGGTAGAGTTAACTGGAGTGGACTACTGTCGTTAATGTCTATACAGCGAACTACAGTGGACTTGAGCCGTTACAGTTGATACAGTCGATGTAAGACGTGTACGGCTCTGATTCGGTAGACTTGAGTACGACTTGGTTCAGCTTTGGGAGACCTGGAGCGACACTGGGAAGTGTGTCGTTGGTCTGTTCTGTGGAATACGGCTCGATGCAAATTGAGAAGAGAGGAATTGCAACGAAGTGAAGAGATGCAGTGCAACGAAGTATAGCTAACTGTAAACTGACAGATATTGTACAGTCTTCTACGCTACATGTTACAGTAATGTTAGAGTTAATAGTCAATAAAGTTAGATGAAGCTGAAAGTTGAGTTGTCAAGTTCTTTGCAGTGTTTTTATTTGTGTGCCGACTAGTACATTTGGCCAGAAGATACGGAAATACGTAACAATAACTATATAGCTCCTCCTTCGTGATCGAAGATGAGCACATTTCTCAAATCCTACGGACTCGAAGATGAATGTAAAGTCCAATCCTCGTTTTAAAAAGCCGGCCGCATACGTGGTATGGGTTGGTTTCGTCAGTTGCAGATAGGCCTTCTTCTTCTCTCAGCTTTTTGTTGGTTCGGCGCGCTTTCACTTTGGCCACTCTTCTTGCTTCAAATCTTGAGACTCCGAGATTCACAGCTTTAAGCCATGAGGAGCGATCGAGAGCTAGTGCTTCCCAGCCGTGATTGTCGATATCGCACTCCTTAAAGGAGCTATTGAGAGTGTCTTTGTAGCGCTTGTATTGACCTTCCTGAGAGCGCTTTCCTGCACACAACTCCCAGTACAGAAGTCGTTTGGGAATGCGATTGTGTGGCATGCCGACTACATGTCCCACCCATTGAAGTTGTGACCTTTTTACTGTCGCATTGATGCTGTTTATGTTGGACAGCTTTAAGATGTCTGTGTCTGGTATGTGGTCGGACAAAAGCACCTTATGGATACTCCGTAGGTGGAAGGAGTTAAACCTTTTGATGTGGCGGGAATATAAGGTCCAGGACTCTGATGCATATAAGTGTGACGGGAGAACTACAGCACTGTAGACTTTCAGTTTTGTGGATATCCTGAGTCCTCTCCGTTGTCACACTTGTTCTTGAAGTCTGACAAAAGCTGCACTGGCACATGCAACACGGAAGTCAATCTCATCATCTAGGTTGACGTTTGCTGCTATGGTACTTCCCAGACGTTCACTAATTTCAGGCCATCTATAAGAATTTCTGGTTCTGTGACAGATTTATTTTGAAAAGGCTGGTACAGCGCTTCAGTCTTTTTCACATTTATGGTGCAGGCGTTGGCGAAAGGGACAGGCCATAGACTTATATATACTACTCTAGAGTGGACATGGAGATTTTCTAACACTACAAAAAAATGTCGTGACAATTTTTTAGAAAGTTGGATCAAGGCGTTGTTTTGTAAAGTAGTTAAAAGAAGTAAAGTTGTTGTTTTTTTTCAACCCTAACCTATGTAACATATAATTTAATTTTTAGATCTAGATCTAGTAATTGAACATCAAAAATAAGAGTAGGCCTACTCTCGTCTCATAATTATTATTTTGCAATGTTTAGATACATAATCTAGAAAGATCTAGGTAATCAATCTATTTAAATGTACATAAGATGATTTAAATCAACATGAATTATTTCGACTGAGACTCATGAAGGAGTTATGCTTTAACAAAAAGGCAGAAGAAATCCAGTCCTACGCAGACAGTAAAAATGCAAAAATGCTTTTTTAATTCAACCAAAGCTTTTTTGTGGTCCTCGGCAAAATGGCTCATCCCCCATATTCAGTCCTGATGGAAACAAACTTCTCACAGACAAGGAGGAAATTCTTGTTCGCTGGGCTGAACACTTCAGTAGCCTACACCTATCAAGTATTAGCGCCTGGAACAAGTTTCAATAAACCATTCACTCACTGACCCTCCCGGCTCAATGAAGTAATGACTGCAATATCCAGCCTCTCAACTGGTAAGGCACCGGGACTAGACATACGATCTACCAGATAATGTGGGAGAAAAAGAAACTACACAAAGAGTTCAAAGACGCCTCCATCATTCATCTCTACAAGAGAAGAGGAAATAGGCAGCTATCCGATAACCATCGTGGCATATCCCTCCTATGCATAGGTGGCAAGATTCTGGAGGTGGCAAGATTCTGGTTTGGATACTATTAAACAGACTACAACACCACCTAGAAACTGGCCTACTTCCGCAGAGTCAATATGGCTTCAGGCAGGGTAGAGGCACGGTTGACATGATCTTTGCAGTCCGCCAACTCCAAGAGAAATGTAGAGAGCAAAATTCAAATCTCTATACCATTAATAGATTTTACTAAAGCGTTAGATAACGCCAGTCCTGTGGTATCAAGTTGTTAGTCCAACTAACAATATAACAGTTTGGTGACATTTTTTATATGAGTACGTCTCTTCTTTTTGTATCAACGGAAATAGGGTTGTAGTTGTTAATAGATTGTAGTTCATAGTTTCTGATATTCTTTCTGAAAATATTAAAACCTGCCTTTTTACCTGCCTGAGCGGACTACTTTGGTGGCCGATGTTGAGCTTGTGTTTCCACACAAACTGTATGTGTAACTTTGTTTTAGAATGTAATTGTGGTTCACATTATTAAAGATCTTGGACTATGTCTGTTGTCATTTCATTGCGATATATATTTTTTTTCAAGATGAAATAAAGGAACCGGTGATGAATCTTGAAGAGATAAATTTACTATGTTATATATGAAATAATGATAAAATTAGTTTGCAACATTATGAATGAGATTTATCCTTAAAATCAACACACTTATGAAATCTTTATACATGTGTGCAATTTAGGGAAAAAACTCATTGATTTGGTTTAGTTTGTTAGTAGAGGTTAGTTTGGAATTCATTTACTGTAAGCTTTTTAATTTTTTTTTTTAATGAAGCAAATAAACATTTGTTTTATTTTGGTAAAGTGGACCCCAGTTTGAGAAACACTGGTTTATGTGATTGCAAACCAACTTGACTACTTAACATAAGTAATTGAAAGAAGAGGCTAGTGATATCAACCACCAGACAAATCCCAGATGAAGTAAATGAAATGAAATGTTTTTGTTTACTTTTTATTAGAATTAGCTAGTTTACTTTAGTGTTGTTGTCTGATAACTAAGGTGACTCTAGCCCCTTAGTCTCAGACTGAGGTGCACATATTAGATCCACCCAGTGGCGTTACTAACTGGCTACTAAAATACTCGTTAGCGAAAGTCTTGGTCTTCTGATATGTTAAGAAATGACTAGAAGATCGCTAACCCACAAGACAAAAGATAGATCATTTCAACAAAAACGCTAGCTGTGGCATTCATACTCTCCCGCCTTGACTACTGCAACGCCGTGCTAGCAGGTATCTGTGGCATTTTACGTCTCGTGAGACGATCTTTTCCCTTTGCAACTTCTTGTGTGACTAAAGAGGCCAATCCTTGATACACAGCTGCGATCACAGGTTGGGCATATAAAATCACCAGGCGCCATTGCATTTTCACCCTTCTTTCTGCTTCTGTTGTGTATGACATCTGCAATCTGTGACCCTTCCTTTATGCTCTCTCTCCTTCTCTATATAGCACTTCCTCATTTGTTATCTTATCTTGCCACCTTATTTTAAAGATCCGCCTTAGGCATCGGAGGTGGAAGACATTCAGCTTTTTTTCCTGCCATGAGTAGGTTGACCATGTTTCACTTCCGTACAGCAAGGTGCTCAACACACAGGTCCGGTAGACTAGGGCTTTAGTACTGCTAGTCAGCAATATGTTGTCCCAGACTCTTTTCTGCAACCGTGACATGGTGGCCATTGC
The DNA here is from genome assembly GCF_947242115.1 of Biomphalaria glabrata. NCBI lineage: Eukaryota > Metazoa > Mollusca > Gastropoda > Planorbidae > Biomphalaria > Biomphalaria glabrata. The sequence goes on along the minus strand of NC_074719.1, from coordinate 35,630,997 downwards.
CTTGGCTATCCTGTTGTTTATGTCTTTATCCAGTAGAGTGTTGTTGGATATGATGGAGCCAAGGTAGCAAAAGTGATCAACAATTTCTAGTGGTTGGCCATTAATGCTTACTTGAGGTGCAGTGTTTGTGTTTTGGACAAGTATCTTAGTCTTGCTTTGACTGATGTTTAAGCCGAACTTCTGGCAAGCAGCAGATAGTTTGTCAACCATGGACTGTAGCTGAATATCAGAATCAGCCACAATAGCTGCATCATCAGCATACAGGAGTTCCCTGACGAGTAGCTTCCTAACCTTGGTTTTTGCCCGCAGCCTTGATACATTAAATAGTTTTCCAGAGGATCTTGTATGGAGAAACACACCTTCGTTTATGTCGCTGTACGCGTAATGCAGTAGACAGGAGAAGAATATGCCAAACAGAGTAGTAGCAGGTATACCCTATGACAAAATAGCCAAGCTGCAACGTATTCAGAACAACGCCGCACGAATAGTCCTTAGAAAAACAAGACGAGATTCTGCTACTACGCTCTTGCGCACGCTCCTTTGGCTTCCCGTGAAAGCGAGAATCGATCACAAGGTGGCCACACTTTGTCATCAGTGTATATATAACAATGAGATGCCCTTGTACCTTAGCGAACTGATTACTCCATATGTCCCCCAGAGAGCCCTGCGCTCAATGAACTCAACGCTTTTAGTAGTGCCACGTTTCTCCCTCAAAAGCTACGGTCTGCTGGCTTTTTCAGTGCACAGACCAAAAGTATGGAACTCACTCCCCATTTATCTCAGACAGACAATATGCTACACCACTTTAAAGAAGAACATTAAGACTTATCTGTTTAAAACTTTTTTAGATTAGTTTGTCATTTTAGCTGTCGTGTTTGTGTTTGTAATGTTATTACAGCGCCTTGAGCCTACAATTTGTTTGTTAACAGCGCTTTAGAAATAAATTATTATTATTATTATTTGTGGCCCGGGCCTAATTTGATACCCAGTCCTCCCTTGTTTTTTACTGAGTCACCTAAAACAAATCACACCTTGTTTTATGGAATCTTGCCTCTTACCGTTATGACAAATTTCTACTTAGAGAACTCATTAAATTATTATCCAATTATAGCCATGATAGTTTAAATCTGAAAGGTAGGTACAGGTAGGGGTTTAAAAAGCAACAACTCTCCGCTTCTTTCCATTATCGCTGAGGATACTTCAAGATCTTTTCTCATCTTTTAGAAGTACACATATGTAAGGAATGGTTGCCTGGTCATATGGTATGTACTTCAGACTGTCGCCAGAAGGTTTAGAGTTCGAATACTTATCCAATGTAATTCTATGCCGTCCTGCAGGTCTCTGGGCTATGACGTAATAATCTTTATGGCTGAAGAAACGTCAAAAAGTAAAACAACAACAGACAACTGGTTTTTACAAAGCTTATATCAACTCATTCCGTCTGTCTGTCTGGTAAAATGTGTTTACACGTGTTTTCTTCCACTTCCATTCTCGGATCCAGGGCCGGCCTTTAGCCACTGCAACCTATGCGGTCGCACTGGGCTTGCACTTTCATAGGCCCAACGCTAATTCTAGGTGTAAATGATTAAATTAAACCATTATAACTAATAACGGGTTCCCGAGGCCTCCTGATTTTCCAGGAGCTTTTGGAAATTAAATGAAATTATTAAAAAATTATTAAAAATCGCCTGAAAAAAACAAAAATAAACAAAATTTTCATCTTTAAGGCATATTTTACGAAATAACCCCGGAAGAAATTTAGCTTATTTGTCCACTAATAAAAGATACAGTGCTTTCGCAAACTACTTTGTTGCAGAGTATTTTAACAATACCCGTAACTGTGGCATCTGGGGAAAGAAGCTTCTCGCGACTCAAACTAATCAAGAATTAACTCTTTCTCTCCTAATTGACGATGCCAATGTTGAATTGACTCCATTTAACCAAAATTGATTTTTGTATTTATAAATTTTAATTTGTGTTGTGTAAAAAGAGCATGCTATCTCCAATAATTCGGTACCAAATAAAACACTTTCTGATAAACCAAAAAGTTATAAACGTTTAATCAGAAATAGTGAAATACGAATGAGCAAAATGAATATTACTATCGGAACGAGGAAAATAATTACGGAGAGAAAGAGTTAATTGAGGTCAACAATTCACGAACAATTTTGCGATTCTTGCTATTGAGCGTGATCTATTTAGGAAACAGAGCTTTGATGATATACTATATGATTTTGCTACATTTGATCATGATTTTGTATTTTGTTTGTAAAAAATGAATAACATATAAAGACTAATTTATTTTCTAATACAAAATCTTATTTTTTTTTTTTACTTATTATCTTTATCCCTACCCAGACTGGACCCCGAGCAATCCGTTTCGCATAGGTTCCCGCACTCGTTAAGGGTCAAGCTGAAACTTCGCAAAATTATTCATTGACATAGATAAGACATGAATCACTATAATCAATAAAAAAAGAGTAGCCACTGAGACAATTAATTACTGGAAATTCATTATTTTGTTTAATATCAACAAGGGAAACTAATACTTCAGTATTCACATATATGGCTAAATTTGTTAGGTTTAGTCCCCTTAAATAATTGTTTTAACGCCATTTCTCCCTCACGCACACTTCTATCAAGTTGATACTTTAAATAATTATTTATTGACCTAACAAAACATGAATCAATAAACAAAAATACTCAATTAGTCAATTAATTATTGGTTATTAACTATTTTGTCTGATATCGAATAAGGGAAATAGCTTGTACATTATTGGTAGATTTAGTTTTAAGCACGGAGTTCTTCTCCTTTAGATAAGCTTTTCTCATGTATTCAAGGATTTTTTTATATTTTGCTTGTTCCATTTGACGTCTGATTTTGAATCTTATTTTGGGTGTGCCTGTATGTTAAATGCTGAAAAAAAAATTACTTTATTTATTTGAATCGATAAAATATTTTTTAAAATCTTTCAATCCAACAAACCTACGTATAACTAGACCATACCGTAGTAGAAAGTTTTCAATACGCATGTAGCCCTATCACTCGACACTATGTACCTCAGCGTTGTCTATTACGAGGAGACCAGCTCAAAACTAGGTGATGAAATTAAACTCCATTCAGCCAACGTGACTATTTTAGAGCCCATCACATAAATACAAATAAACAAATTCTGAACAAAAAAACAAAAAACAAAAAGGGGGTGGACCCTTTAACTCATCGATCGGTTCAAAGAGATACTAGGAGTATACATTGTATGGTTCAAGTTAATCATTTTAGTCAAGCTAAGGTAGGCTAATGTTCACGTTATGTTCTCAACTTTCAAAAGTAGCTTGGTCTGAGACAGAAACAGACAGAGAGACAGAGACAGAAAGAGTGATAAAACTAGATAAAGAAAGAGACGATGTAATTGTGTTTTTCGTTTTATTATAGGACCAAATACGGTACTTTAACATTGATCAAAATTTAATAGTCAAACAAAAAATAAAAAAAAAAATTAAAAAAATATAAAACGCATTCTCTACTTCAGATTAAAACTTGCTTGCAGTAATAAAAAGATCAGCATTCTTGATCTAAAACCGCTGCATAAAAAATAAATAAATAAATAAAAAATATTGGAGATTTTCTCGGGCATGGCTTTTAGGTGTATCCGGTGTAGACCTACTAAAGAAAGTGTTGAACAAATCTTTGTTTCAAAAAGTAAAGGATCATTTTTGCGCATTTTTTAAGCTTTGAAAGTTTAAATTTTCTAATATCTTCCCGTGGATATAGTTTCATTTTTAGCACTAAATAATTTCAACATGGAGGAAGCATACGACTTTTATTCTATGACTTAAAAACTTATTAAAAAAAAAAAGAAATGGACAACTAACTAAAGCGTTAATAAAGGAGTCTTGATACGAAAGTTATGGAAACTGCCACGCATTGATATATTGTTAAAATTATAGCTCACTTCTTTAAAAAAAAATTAAGTTGGCAACAATGAAATTTAATTTAGCGTCCTTGATATTGTTTAGTTTAACATGATAATGTCCAGTATATATAGCCTAGAAACCCAATTTAAAAAAAAAAAAAAGAATAAAAGAAAAATTATTCCAGACCATAGATATATAGGCCTATATTATATAGGTCTGTGTTCTCAACATTATAAATATTGCAGATCTATTGCACAGTTCAATGGGGAAAAAAAAACGCAATACAAATAAAATACCTATTACAAAACAAAACAAAATAAAATGTAGACGTCACTATGTTCAAAATACAACTTTTTTAACGTCTTCAAGTAATTTATCATAAGAATCAAAAGAATACAAAGCATTAGGTGAAGAATGACTGACATTGGGATCTTGGGATATGATCTTTGTTGCCAAATCATGTCTTACCACGACATAGATTAAAATGTTACTCATGGGATGAAAATGCGATTTCCTTATTTCCTGTCCTAATGTTAATATAAAGAATGGCTTGGGCAAATCTTTTTTCAGACCATGTCTAAACTCTTCATACTCTTTGCAAAACTTTTTGTAGTCAAAGGCTTTCGTGAGGGAGTCCCCCTTTCTGCCAATCAACGTACTCTCAGATAAGCCATCGGTCAAGAACACTCTCGTTTTGCACAAGCGTCGGACGTAAATGTCGGAGTCATCGTTTGTTAGAACCACGCCTCTTTCCATGTTCTCCAAAAGCTTCGTGATAAGACAGTTCTGCTGAAAGCTACCACTTGTTCCAGTCAGGTACTGATCTGGTCCAGGAAGTGCCATCTGGTAGACTTCCTTGGGCCCAAATAATGTTTCTTCAAGACTGTTCGTCAAATTCACTGGGCTGATATTGTTAGGTGCGAAAAACCTGATTCCAGGTCCCTGTATGGTTACAGCGATCACTGGCACGCTTGGAGAGCCATAATACACAGCCATGTGCATGATGGGAATGCTGGGAGAGATCATTAATGGTTCACCTACTGACATATCACCCATATTCTGAGCATAGCTTCCGAGGCTGGGGTTGGGAGAGCTCTCCATCGAGATTGGAAGTTCCAAGCTTTCCAGCAAACAGAGTTCATCCGTGTTGACTGACTTCAAATCAGACGGCAAGCTTGTAATTGACTCGCTACTTTGCGACACATTATCCGTCAGATTCACGCCAGCAAAATGACAATTACCGCCCTGCTGACCTGATATCTCGTCGGCGTAGAGCTCTATTTTCGGTAATGTGGATAGGTTTTCGCTGTCCTCGCAACGCAAGACAATGTCTGAAGACTCTTTTTTCACCGGAGACATAGTATAAACAATCTCCTCGTCAAACACAATTCTCGGCACATTGGCTAATTTCGATGTTTGGCTAAAGACAGGTGGAGATGATTTGAAACTAGATCTTTTCGTAAGACGCTGAGACCAAACATCAACAAATTTGTACACCCTGTACGGATCCGCATCTTCTAGATGATGCTTTTCAGGAATTTCCTCAATTTCAGGAATTTTTTTCAAAGCACATCGGAGTCGTGTTTTCCAAACTGGATATTCAACCTTGTCACCGTCTTGATACTTCCCTGTGTATTTGGCCCACTCTCTGAAAATTTTAGAATCTTCTTCAACCCATTCCTTGTTGTTGAAGTGGCGCCAAGGAATTCTGAAAGTTCTATCATCTCTATTCTCCCAGACTAGTCCAGGACATTCCCCGCTGTTTATCATACGCTCCAGCCATGGTCGTAGTCGCTTGCGTGACTCTCTATGGTTCTCCATTCTGTTGAAAGACAAACTAACTTTAAGTCCCATATAAAACATGTATAAAATGTAGCCTTTTTATTTATACCTAATGACACTGTTAAGCTATATACAATAAGATTGAGTACTAAGTTAAAAAGGGGGCGCGGTGGCTGAGTGGTTAAGCGCTTGGTTTTTTGTATATTGATAGTCTAGATTCGCTAGAATGTAGTTCACTCTATTTGAAAAACTCGTCTATATCATTACACGCTTAGTTAAAAAAAAAAAAAACTAAACTGTACATATATATTGTTACAAATGACAGTGATAGGTATGACCCCGGCGAGATAACACAGCAGCGGGTGTTCCCTGGAATGTACATGTATAAACAGAGACAGGATGTGACGTGTCCTTACATGTTATTCCAAAAGGTACTAGCAATGTCCAGTGACAGAGAGAGGTCACAACTTGTGACCCCGGCAAGATGACACTGCAGCCGATGTTTTCTGGAATCGACATGTATAAACAAAGACAGGATGTGACGTTTCCCCACGTGTTATTCTAGAGGATACTAGCCGTGTTTTTGCAACAATGGACAAGCGATTAGGGACTCTATATAAGCCAGAGAGTTAATGTGAAAGTCAGTCGTGAGTGAGTCGTCGGTACTGTTGTCTACTGTGCGAGACAGTAGAAGAGAGATGTGTACGACTCGATGCAAGTTAACTAGGGTAGAGTTAACTGGAGTGGACTACTGTCGTTAAAGTCTATACAGCGAACTACAGTGGACTTGAGCCGTTACGGTCGATACAGTCAATGTAAGACGTGTGCGGCTCTGATTACGACTTGGTTCAGCTTTGGGAGACCTGGAGCGACACTGGGAAGTGTGTCGTTGGTCTGTTCTGTGGAATAAGACTCGGTGCAAGTTGAGAAGAGATGAATTGCAACGAAGTGAAGAGATGAATTGCAACGAAGTATAGCTAACTGTAAACTGACAGATATTGTACAGTCTTCTACGCTACATGTTACAGTAACGAATTGTTAGAGTTAATAGTCATTAAAGTTATATGAAACTGAAAGTTTAGTCGTCAAGTTCTTTGCTGTGTTTTTATGTGTGTGCCAACTAATACATCTAGCCAGAAGTTTTAGAAATACGTAACAATATATATAATACAAATGTCATCGTTAATTAAGATATAGGCTATTATTCTACTTACATTCTGTTAAGCAGTTAGAATGCACGCTTTCTGTTAAATGCCTTAAAAAGCTTCTATTAATTATAAATCCACAAAGTGTTTCTCTTAGCCTCATGACCCAAATAATTAAATAGTGTAGCCCTATCTATTTATATATTTATAGTCGAAGTGTAGGCTACCATTATTTTTACTAAGAAACCGAAACTGTTGCTAAATATAAACTGGGAAACGAAACAGATTGTCCAATTGGAAGGCGGCAAATAGTACTCATTGTTAGTACCAATCTTAAAATATCCAATAGAGTAAAAATAAACTGAGTAAACGAGAGCTCTTGAATGGTTATAACTAGCCTGATCAAGATATTTTGGGTCTATAAGGGAAACTTTACTTGTAGACTAGGAATTCGATTTTATATGCAGGCATATTAATTTACAGATTTATCCAATAGGTAATCAAGTACTAACATTTTCTCCGAAAAAAAAGGGAAAGTTTTTAAAAATATAATGAAATAAAATAAACTTTGTAAAAAAAAATAATTAATTAAAAAAATGAATATTTGAACAATGAAATAACCAGAAAATAAAAAAATATTCCTCCCATTCTTTCAATAATTAGTTCTTCTATAAATAAAGATTTGAGACTTGTGACTTGACGTCATGGTACATATCAACTCCCAATAAGTTAATTGTTTAAAATGTATTGTTTTTAGGCTATTTTTTTTTCTAAAAATTTAACTATCTTATCTAAATATTCGAAAGTCACTGGACTAGGTAGACAAGCTCGTTTTAATAATACATTTGAAGTATGTCTGTCTTAAAGTTGTCATTTGTATTATGTTTTTGTTTTTTGCTCAATCAAATCAAAGCACGCTGAAGTTTCACAACTGAAAATTTGGCTTAAAATGAAATAATAATACGCTATAGATATTATAGTAAAGTTTGTTAATTATACATAGTATTTTTAAAACGCTTAAAATTTAAGACCATCAGTCGTAGTCATAAGTATGTTTTTAATATAATTATTTAATGTTTGGTATGAAACTACCTAAGCCAGTGCTCACAAACTGCGCATCACGAGCCACATAAGGCTCTTTGACTCCTTGGATGCCTTTATTTCAAGAAACGTTTGATGCAGACCACGGAATATTATTTATTGACTTGTATGAGAAAACATTTTTGAAAAGCGCAGGCTTAAAGAGAAGATGCACATTTTTAGAATGCAACAGTTATACGGATAGTCGCTCGCAAACATATAAATCATTATAGGCCTTGTATCCGAAAACTTGCTGTGATTTTTGCTGGCATGCAATGGAAAAAAAAAAGAAAAAGCTAGATTTTTTTTTCTGAATTTGCTTTTTACCATTATTTGTTCGGTAGAGTAAACTAACCAACTGCACGGAGAATGGGAATTTTGTGGATTATATCCACTTCAAGGAAAAGCACGTGACATTAAGGTATGGCTGGTGTAGGAAATGGGTTTATCGCTATTTTGAAATAAAAAAAAATCACGAGATACTTACCAACCTGGGTATTATACATCTGCAAACCTTATGTGTGCTGAAGAAATTTGCAAAGACATGGAATTGGTGATTATGATTAGCCATTGCAGATCTTTAACCTCTCCAATTTCAAGAGTTTCTAATTAAGGTAGAGTGGGAGTATGCTGATCTGCTGTGTTTCTTCGATTATCGAGAGAAACGTTTTAAAAGGAGTATTTATAGTGCAGAGTTAACATATAGGCTCATCTGTGGATCCATACATTTTATTTCGTAGTTGATGCTCCTTCTCATCTAAATCCACTTAATCATGTTAGAAGAAGGTATTTCATTTCAAAACAAATTGTCGCTTTTTGCCTAAAAATTTGAAAGAGAAACTATAATTAACTTTCAATACTTATTGAAATATTATCGAGGAAATACGTGTAATAGGCCTATTGGCATTTAGGCCTACTGATTCAGAACAACATTTCTAAATATTAAGGAAGCTATTCTTATCAGGTTTAAAAGATTCTTTAAACATTTAAATGTCTTTAGCCATTGATGCAAAAAAAAAAAAAAAATCCGAAAAAAAAACTTCTTAAATCCCTGTAACAGAAATACAATTTTTCATAGTTTAATATTAATATTAGCAGTTTTGAAAAGCAGTTGCTGGATTGAAAAATAATGAATTGTGGACTTCAATGTTCAAGTGTCTTTGTGCCAAATTAAAGCTATTGGAGAAAACAAACATGTATTAAGTTTACATCAGAATGGGTCGAGGCTTTGAAAGATATGAAAGAAAATATGTTGTTTTTTAACGCGTAGAATAGTAGGCCCCAGCGGCGTCACTAGGGTCGTTGTTACCCGGTGCGGTTAGCTCAAGGTGTCATCCCCCAACACCTATCAACTTTCTCCAAATCTTTCCCAATAGATACTACCGGGTATTGTTATTATATATTTTGTTTTGAACCAATACAGCAGTGTGTTGGCCTCCTTCATTCGTAGAACGACTATCGTTTATCTCGAACTAAGCGAGAACCAATACAGTGAGCTGATTACATACTTTCATTGATTTTTACAAAAAAATGTAAAATAAGTGTCACTGCTATTATAAAATCCCATTGTTTATGACATTTATTCAATAGTTAATGCATATTTAACAATGCAAGTTTATTAAAATTAGAAACAGACTAAACATCACGTAAACATGTTGTTTCGTTGTTTGACTTTTAGACGGAAACTGCAGGGCTATAACATTATGTAGTCTCGTTCAACTTCGACTACCATCTAGAACAGAAAATGTAGGCCTACGTTTGCTGCCTCCTTAGTCAGCGATTGGTCTAATAAGCTATTCATGATCAACTGAAGAAATCAAGTTCTGTTTTTCTTTCATTATGCGGGTCCACATATTTATGCCAACAATCATTTTCAAACGTGAACTTTAGAAAGAGAAAAAAAAATCTGATTATCCGTGAAAACATAAACATAGCCTACTAACATGACTTGCCCTTACTCTTCAGGAAATGCAATGTACGTTGCTGTAGGACACTAAGCCTTGCAATAACAAGAGTTATAGCAGCGATTGAACGGTGCCCCCCTCCCCCAATCGTTCTTTTTTCCCAAAGCGCATCCGACAAATAATAGCCGCCGACCCATGACAATAATCACGCACAGTTCATTCAATATAGAGATTATACGAGAAATTGTTTAATTTGTTTGTTTTTTTCTTTAGTCATCAGTCATATAACGCATAAAGATATTGTAATTAGGCCACGTATATGGAGGGGGGGGGGGGTATATTACAATTTCAAAGGAGACACAGTCGGTTGTCTATAAAATCTATGGAATTGTACTTTCATGTGTTCAAAAAACACAACTTTCTGAATCAACTCTAATCAAAAAGTTCTTTCTAAATTCAACATTTTATAATTAATTAATTTTTTTTTTTTTTTTTTTACAAATTTTGCACAGTGAAATGAAGACCATTTTTTGTACTGCATTTATGCCAAATTTAAACAAACTGACGCAACCAATAATAGGCCTAGTGAATAATAAATTAAATTTCCAATGTTTAACCCGAAGTAAAAATTAATTTTGAATTATAATTACAAAACTTGTGGTGGACCGTATTAAACTTACCGCGGGTTGGACTTGACAGCTGGTTGTAGATCTAATTTTCCTATCACTGATCTAATATTTTATCTAATCTGACCAGAAATCAAATTAAATGCCTTTGGTGTCATCAAAAAGACTATTTTTTCCGTAACAGTGCCAAGCGAGAGCATTTGTGCTAAATTTACCTCTTTTGTGTGAGACACTATGGGCTAAGAAATACCAATTTAATCAATTTGCACTTTAAGTTACAACTATTAGAAGATCTTTGACTTAAGCGGATCTTAAAATAACGGCAGCAAGTGAAACCAGAGACACTGCACATGTATAATCGGTGCCGGATCCTCTGTTTGGGACCCCTCAACTCAAGAAAACATTAAGAAACTAGAACAGACACAAAATAGAGCAGTGCGATTCATAACAAACGAATATTCACATTTGACTAGAGTAACACCTTTAGTAAAATCACTAAATTTAGAAAGCCTTCAGGACAGAAGGCTCAAAAGTAAAGTAGCAATAATACATAAAACACTGAACCATAATCTTCAAATACATAAACAAAATTTAATAAAATACTCTGAAAGACACAAAGATAAAGGCACATTCCTCGTCCCATATGCTAGGACAAATTTGTACAAATACTCCTTCTTCCCTAGTGCTATTAGAGCATGGAATGGGTAGCCTGAGCTAGCCAGGAAAACCAGTGACTTGGCAGAATTTAAGTCATTGGTTAATATGCATGACTAAATGCATGACGCGTAGGACGTAATCATCTTCTTTTTTGAAGTAACGTCTGTATTATATAAGATAAGAAGATAAGTGTGTTTCTGATTTATCTTTCCATTGTCGTCACCATTCATCTGTTTTTGAACCAGTTTACCAGATGAGTGCAGTCTGAATGGACGTTCAACATTATAAGGCTACATCAGCAGTCTCATTGACATAATCGGAAACCACCTTGACCATACTCTGGAACATTTCAGGGATGGCATCCTGAGTAAGCTGACAGACAAACTTGGTATATTGAGTTGATGATGCCGAAAATTTGAAGTCAACAGACATACCGAACAAAAACCACATGTTTAAATTCGTATCTTTATAGTTTCTTCACGAAAGTCTCGATCGCTTTTCAAGCAATAATTAATAATCTTCAGTTCAACCAGTTTTGTCTTTATCCTAAAACGATGCAAGAGCTGGAACGTAAAGAAGAATATCAGCACTCTGCACTATAAACGTTCATTGCCAGCTTGTCCATCGCCTAGCAATTCATTAGTAAAATTATTGACAGTTTTGGCAGCAACAGTCGACGTTTGCAGTTTTGATTGACCATATATTTATATATATAGGCCTAAGGTAGGTATACGGGCCGCACGGATAAACTTAGCAAAGTGTACAGTAGGCCTAAATAGTTAGTTCACATGTTTATATTTTTTAAATTTCATTTACAGTGCAATTAACATCGCAATTTTTTTTTAAGATTGGGGGGGGGGGGGGGCATTTAAAAAAAATATTCTCGTAACAAGAAAAAATCCTGATAATAAGGCCTATTTTAAGTAGATCTACATCTGCAATACATGTTAATTTATTATATTTTAAAAGTACATAAGTACACTCTCCACTTTGCCCACGCTTGATCCTAGATTCGGTACAAGAGGTAAAAAAGTGATTTAGTATTAGGCTACCGATCTTGAAGAAACTTGCCATGAATATAAAGCTTTTCCTTAACAGCGTCCAGATAAAAAAAAAAGGGGGGGGGGAGTAGGGCTATATATATGCTACATCCCACATTTTCTAACCGGGATGGGGAAAATACATTGCGTATTTTAAAGAGATACAAGTCTTCTCAAACAGGGGAACAGCATTGGGAACATAACAATGATCTTTTTTTTTTTTGCTTTATTCAGTTTATTGTTGTTCATCGCCAATTAATTTAAAAGCTCAAATATGAGAAAAAATGCTGCTTTGATTTGAGTTGCAAACATTTTATAGATACTTTTACGAATGATTAAAATAAAACTGAATAGATGTCTTTTATATAGATTATAATTTAATCAGGCCATACTTATGTAGGTATGTGGGAGGTTATCCTTTCTCTATTGAAAAAGTCTAGAAAAGTGTTGTAAATAAATAAAATGGCTGCGCCCTTGCTCATGAGTGAAAAGACTTTATTGTTGACAGTTGTAAACTCAATTCGCCGAAGACATTTTTCAATAAATTTAGTGAATTATAAATTAAATATTTCACGCCGTCAAAGCCGCTTTATTTCCACACAGAATCAGCTATGGGTTCATAGATTAAATGCATCCTCTTTCTATGGAAGGAGCAGGAGCGATCATCACGATCAGCTTCATTATAATCAACATGACCGTCACTATCATGACTATGACTATGACCATAGCGAAAAATCTTCAAAAATAGGTATCGTAGCCGTAGCAGCTGCAACTGTAACATGCTTTGGACTATTTAAATTATTTTGGGATGGCTTTAAGATATTTGCTCAGGAATCAGAGAAACCTTATTGTAAACCATCTCGGCAGGTAGGCTTTTTCAGTTTTTGACATTCATTGATTCAAACTGAGTCATATCATAAATAATCATTATTCATACGACTCATAGTCTAGTAAATATGATAGTATTAATTAGTAAACTCAAGTCAAAGTCATACTTTTTTAAAATCATACTAAATATATTGACTATAATATTAAATATTTAAATATACTCATACTGTATGTATAGTCATTATGAATTATAATAAATATCATTGCTCATTATTACTTAAGTTTTAAGTATCTTTCATACTATCACAATATATATATCATATCAAGTATAATCAACTTCAAATATATATATATATAATAATCAACTAGAATAAGCTAGATATTATTATATATATAGATTTAGAGTCAGTGCTTTTTTTTGTAAAAAAAATAGGTGCTGGTACTCAATGATGGATTGCCTATCTTTTAACTACTAATAAATTAATAATAAACATTAAAATACAAGAAAAACTGTAATAATTTTATCCCCCTATAGAAAAAGGTGCTGGTATGTCATATTGGTGCTTACTGTCACAAAAAAAGCACTGGATCTAGTTATAACTAGTCTAGATCTAGCTAGTTCTATCAGACTATCACTGTTCAGGTTCAAAGTTGTTCTTATGTCAGAATTAGATTGACTTTACTATTTACTTCAAAGTAGATAATTACGTCAGGCTACTACCCACATTTCATGTCATGCATGTAAATCAGTGACTAAAACTCTAGATTATTTTTATGATTATGTCTATATATTATTTTGTTTTGGCCTATATATAGATCTCATTATTTGTGTCTCTGGAGCCTCCGGGGGAACAAATTAAAAAGTAATATGTGGAAATAAAATACCAGTACTTGGTTAATTATCTTATGTATATATCTATTTTAAACAGGTAGTGATTCCAACAGATACCTCAGGGCTCAAGTTAACTTTGTATCAGTATCAAACCTGTCCATTCTGCTGTAAAGTAAGAGCAGCCTTGGACTATTTTGGCTTCTCATATGATGTGATTGAGGTGAATTCAGTTACAAAGAAACAGTTGAAATGGAGTGATTATCAAAAAGTCCCAGTCCTTGTTGTGGGTGCTAATGCAGAAAACAAACAAGAAGTGGTAATTGTTGCTACATACTTTATTTTTAGAGCATGGATAGACCCTATCATCTTTATAATAAATGTCATTCTGTTTATAAATTATATTTGATTTAACAAAAATATTTCTAGATCTGATACTAGTATATAGATCTAGATTAGCAAATCTATAGTATCTAAGTCTAGTATGTCTATGAATAAATAACATTTATTTGGCTTTAAAATTTACCTGTAAAACCAAGCATTAAATTAAGATGAAAAACAATGTAAGAAAAGCAGAAGTAATTGCAGGTTGCTAAGCTATAACTGTTAACTTTTAAAGTAAAAAAATCTTTCTATCAATTGCCTTTTGTGGATGCTTTTAATTTTCATTGATAAGAGAAATGAATGTGTCAATATGGCATTTGATAGCTAATAGTATAATATATGACATAAATTAGACTTATTGAATGTTGTCTGATTTAAGCCTCAGAAATATTACACAAAATGCAGCAAGCAGATATAGATCTATACATGTATTGTCAATGTGGAACACAAGGTCAAGGCTAGTCACAAGAATGTGATGTATGATCAGATGATCATTGGTGCAGAGTCAATGTATATGAGTTATCTGAGGTCACAAAAACTCAAAAAGAAGGGTGAAAGTTAAAATAGAGTGGGTGTGGAAAGAAGAATCTAGAGATTTGTTGGGATGAGATTGTTTGAGGAGGTAGTTGGAGTTTTTCTCTATCAGTTGGAGAGGACTTAGAGAGTTAGAGCTAATTGTCGCTAGTTAAGGTACGAAGTTGGCTAGATTTTGATCTTCATTAATATTATATTATAGTATCCTGTATCTGAATTATATTTACTGTATCTATATTTATTGTTTCAAGTTTGAGTTTGAAGGTTCCAATTAAACTCAAGAAAATTATAGTAAATCTACTCTCTGTCATTTTATTGTACCTTTTTAGTGTTTGACATTATCAACGACACCTCTGAGTCCACATGTCAGATGATTTGGAGAAAATACAACACAAGTCTATCTCTTTAAAATAACATCATAACAGTATGCTAAATGATTGTTTCACCATCATGTACATTTTTTAAAATTAAATTTTTTCATTTTATTTCTTTTTCTGTATGCTCATCCACTAATCTGAAAAAGTGATGCAGATATCTTTGCTTTGTCTCTAACAGCGACTGAAAGATAGCTCTGTTATTATCAGTGTCCTGGAGTCTTATCGCCAAGATCCTAAAGCAAGTATCACTCAGTTGAACTCCTACTATCCATGTCTAACAGAGAAAGAAGGAAGAAAGATAAAATACAATTTCCTGAATAAATATTTCATCATGTTCCCAATCACTCAAGACTCTAAGACTCAAGAAGAAAGAATGTAAGGCCTTTAGACATTTGTATAATTTTTGACAGTTTTTCTATCATTCTTTAAGTTTTAAATTATTTACAAGTGTAGGTGGCCAGTTGTGAATTTTTTATTTTACTTGACACGAGCTTGGATCTGACCATGACTTTCTACTTTGCCACACAGAACTGAAATGGTTAAGCAGTGCAAAGGTCTTTTAAGCTTTTTTAAAATTTATTGTTGATGTGTCTTTGGTTTTTATTGAATATTGAAAAAAAAAAAGATTTCTCAGCTAATTTAGCCTATTTAACTGATTTATTGAAGTTAAGCTTTATTTAATAGACCCACAAATGGCATTATGGAATGCAGATAAAAAAGAGTAGAAATACCTTGCTCATTTCACAAAAATAACAAAATGAACAAATGTGCTTTACTATATGACTCGAAATAAAAATTATTTTTTTTTCAAAGGGTAGTAGTGGACGGAGGTCATGCTTTTGTAAAATAAATTTACACAATTTGATCTATTTATAAATAATTTGTATTATATATATATGCTAATTATTGATAATTGTAATTCGGTGTTATAAAGAATCAGGGTTCCTTCCCTTCCAATCTAAAAAATCAGTAGGTGGAGAAAGTCATAATAGGTGAAGACATTTAGGAAACAACCGTAACATACAATAGAGGCATTTTCTTGCCCTTCTTTCAGAGATAACCATAGAGTGTGTAGATATTATATGACATGACTAATGAGTCACTGACAACTGGTTCAACAACAATGGTTCTTTCAACAATTGGGTCTCAAAATAAGTTTGAATGTCTAATGATTGTTCTCAGTACGTATATCTAATGATTGTCCCCAGTATGTATGTCTAATGATTGTCCCCATTATATATGTCTAATGATTGTCCCCAGTATGTATGTCTAATGATTGTCCCTAGTATGTATGTTTAATGATTTTCCCCAGTATGTATGTTAATGTCCCCAGTATGTATGTCTAATGATTGTCCTTAGTATGTATGTCTAATGATTGTCCCCAGTATGTATGTCTAATGATTGTCCCCAGTATGTATGTTTAATGATTTTCCCCAGTATGTATGTTTAATGTCCACTGTATGTATGTTCAATGCAAATTAATGTAATATGCTAGTAGGACATTAACAAAATCTGTTACTGTCAATATTGATTTTAATAAGAGATACATATGTTAACAGGGAAGTTATCCTGCTTTTGTGAACTGAATCTTGAAGAACCATTTATGATGGGAGCTACTTGTTGTGAATCTAGTTCAGTGAATCACATTTCATTGAACCATTTGTGGATGAATGAATTACCTGTTGGGAGTTGTGGTGGCTGAGTGGTAAATTACTTGGCTTCTGAACCAGGGGTCCCAGATTCAAATCCTGGTGAAGACTGGAATTTTTAATTTCTGGATCTTTAGGGCGCCTCTGAGTCCACCCAAATCTGACAGTAGTTGGGAACAAATAACATCATAAACCATGGGTCACAGAAACAGATGACCTTTACATCATCTGCCCTATAGGTCAAGGTCTAAAGGGGGAACTTTACTTAATTACCTGGTGAACAATCTGTTGGGAAAGGCTTTTATTTGAAGCAGTTATCTGTGAACCATTTGCCATGACCCCCAACCAGTTCTAATGAGCACCTAACATTTCATTATGGAAGATTACACTGTTTGGTCACCATTGTTTTGCAACTTGAAATACCCTCATTAACTGTAAGATGTTTAAACATAATAAAATTTGCACCTTTTGGCACAGTTTTTTTTTTTTATATTTTTGTGGGCAAGAAAGTGATCACATTGTTTTATATTTATCATTGAACCACAACTTGACTTTTCTTAAATATTTAGAAAGTTGTCAATAATTTTGTTTCAGTGAAGAAAGACAATGGCGCCAGTGGGCAGATGATCATCTGGTGCATATGCTGTCTCCTAATGCCTACAGGACTGTGGGAGAAGCACTTCAAGCTTTTAACTATTTCTCAGAAGTGGGAGAATGGGAGCAGAATTTCACTACCTTGGAACGTTATGTTGTTATCTATGTGGGTGCAAGTGTTATGTATGTCATGGGAAAAATTCTCAAACAAAAGTAAGTTTTAGCTGTAGTTTAAGAATAAGTTTTATTTTAGTCAAATCTTAAATGTAAGTTGTTTTAGCATTTTTGTAATTTATCTTTTAGTCATCTTTAATTTTTGGCTATTATGGGTAATTCTTAAGTATTTTGGTTTTTATTCATGTGTTCATTATTTCCTGTTTTGACCCATTTTGTGTTTATATTTAGTTGATTTTCTATTTCTTGGTTTATACTTGTTTCTATGTTTACCTAGCTATTCACCTATGTTATAGTGAAAGGTGAAGTCACTTAGTTTGAAATAGATTATCATTCAAAGAAGGTGGAAGTATCTTTCTCAGATCTTTTTAAATTAGGAATTACTGTTTCACTAGACAATTTGTATAAACTTAGCCATTCAACTCTACTTCAGGTACAAATTGAATGATGATGTCCGCATATCTCTCTATGAGGCATGTAACGAATGGGTGAAAGCTGTGGGTAAAAGCAGGTTATTCATGGGAGGGGACAAGCCAAATTTAGCAGATCTGGTAAGTTGACATGTTGAGTTGTATATCTAAAACATTTTCTCCCGTAAAACTTTATTGCTATTTGTATCACTTTCTAGATGTGTTGAAATGGCTAAAAAAATTGTTAGCAATATTATAATTATTTAAATAATAACTTCTCAATATTGTACCCCTTTCCCATTTCAACTAATTTATAAAATTCTAATGAATCATATGATTTTGATATCAGTGACCCTATCCTTGATGTGTTACTAATTTGATTGAAACTAAGACTGAATTCTAGACTTTTTTCAAAGAGAAAATTTTAAAACACACTTTATTGATTTTTTTAAAATAGTTTTATTGGATCTAAATTATCTAAAAATATTTATATGAGCTTATGTAGCATAATGTATGAGCAGAACTTGACTTACAAGGGTCGCCTACAAACTCACGTTATTATTTAGCCTTTACAATTTTTATTTAGCTTGATTAATGACTTTTTTTTCCTTTAAAATCTTTGTTTTATTAAGTTTCCTTTAAATCAACATGTGGTTATCTTATTTTCCTTAAACATATGTTTAAAAAAGAATTCAGTGTTACAGTTCAAATAGAAAGATAAATTAACAAGATATTCTTTTGCTTTCCTTGTAATCAGTCAGTGTTTGGTGTCTTGAGCTCTATTGAAGGCTGCATAGCTTTTCAAGATGTTTTACAAAACACAAAGATTGGGCCTTGGTATAGACGGATGAAAGAAGCCATACAGAATCATCAAGGTGCAAAAACATTAAATAGATTAACTTCTAATTAATTTGTTTTACAAGTGCCTAACTTTTATTTCACTGCTATTTTAGGGCTGTTTTCAGAGATGTTAATGATCATTCATTCTTTATTTAATGTTTTCTTGGATATTTATTAAAGCTACTGTCTGTGTAGAAATTGTATTGTTGTTAAGATGAAATAGATGCACAAATTTATTTAGTGTTGCGGACTTAGTTTTTTAAAAATATATATATTTTGCAAAGCCACATGCCTACACAATTGTTTTATGAATAGCTCTAGAACAAGTCTATTAGCTAAAAATAGTAATAACTCATTACTCTTAATCAATACAAATCATATCAATATTTATTGTAACTTTTTTGTTTAAAAAAAAAGTTGTTTTTTTTTCAGTTATATTAAAGAAAATAAATTCAAATTATTTATGTTCTCAAAAAATAAGTTTTGCAATTTTTTCAGGTCCATGAAATAATCATATTTATGTAATATGAATTATTTAAGTATTAATTTGTCTGTCTAGTTTTAAAATATTTTGTTTTATGATAAATATGATGTAAATATTCTTGTGAACAAACTTTACTGGATTTAAAATGAACATATGATGTAAAATTAACATGTTTTTGTTTTTTTTTGCCAATTTATATATTTAATTAATTAATTATAAGGATATTTAATCAGTACAACTTAGTTAATTTTCCTGTGGCATGTCTACAAAAACTAAATTTTAGTTCAGCAACGAATGGAACGAATGACAAGACTTCTCCCCCTTAAAAACAAACAAACCACAAACCAAACTAAACATTATTGTCAAATGTTACAAATATTGATTTGAATAAGTAGATATAAGTAATATTATTTTTGAATCTGTTAGTAGACTACATTTTATATATAAAAATGGATAAAATAAATACTAACTAATAATTTAAAAATACCAAACAATTAAACAATCACTTAGAAATGAGAATAAAATGTTTATTATTTCTTGAATTGATATTTTCATAAAACATCTAGTCAAAGTTTTTATAGACTAAAAATAAGTATGATTTATATTTGATCACTTTCAACTTTATAACCGAAGTCAATCCCAGATGTTTATAATAATCAGGTGTAGATAAAAGAAATTAAATATAGAGAGATGATAAACCTAACCTACAACTTTCATAGAGTCTTTTCTTGGTATTTAAAAAAAAATATTATAAAATTTAAGCTAGTCAAAAACCAAAACCACATATCACTCAGGTATTGAATCAATATATGTTAACAAAAATATATACATGTTTTTATAGATCTACAATATTTGACAAACAGTTGTACTTTCATCCTTTTTAACTAGAATTAAAATTATAAAAACAAATATGAAATATCACAGAAGAAGTCATTGCTTTTAAATTAAGGCCATTAAAATTTACTTTAGCAATACTTTTAATGCCATTTTTAATGTGCAAGATGATTAACTAACGTAAATATTGATTTTAAACACAATACCAAATGAAAAATTTGCAAGAAAGCAGTAAGTCATGAACTCTGATTGAAACTCTGGCAAGTCGGAACTGCTACATTCATGTACTACTTCTCATGCTCTTCAGACCCTGTGGAAAAAAAAAGTAAAAAATAGTAAAATAGTGTTAATTTTTTTTTGTCTTTAAGCTGTGATTTGAATGTTATTCTAAAACAAATCTCATTATAAGCATTAGTGAAACAACTGTAGACTTGTGTGGCTATAGATTTGTAAAGAAATTAAAATGCTCATATTTATTTTCTGTATTCATCAAGCCTTTCACCTAACATTGAAAATGTCTATTTTACTAATAAAGATGCGATTCATTTAATTACAATGTTCTAAATACATACAAAAAAACAACAACATAAAGAAAGACATTTGTTTAAATTATTTTTAAATGCAACATAGAAAAAAAAGTCAAAACGTGTTTCAAATCAGAACAAGACAACATTCAGAAGTCAGTAGCTATAAAAACAAACTTTTTGAGCTCAAGTATTTTTTTTTTTCATGTTGAAGCAAGATAGTTGCAAATCCATAAAATAATATTAGATCTAGTAGTAGATAAAAAGCATTAGATTAAAGGAAACACACTCTTTTCAATACATGCACATATTGCTTAATATCATTGCAATTATCCCTTGAGGTTTTATAATATTTATTTCACTAAAGATGTTTTGTTTCAAATTTATAATATTTATTTTACTGATTTTCTAAGTCACATGGTAAAATCTCTCATTATTAGCACTGAAAATGTGAAATAAGATTTATTTGTTTTTAGAAGTTTTGTTGAAATAGCCAAATAAAGTTAAGAAAAGATGCAAGGCTAACATTATAGAATTTAGTATACAACTGTTAGTTAAGAACATAAACTGGAAGCTGTTCTTATCACTGAAAATAAACAATATTATGTTAACAAAAGCTTGATGTTAAAAGAATTAGGAAGGCACCCATGTTCCTTAAACAGAGTTTGAAAATTTAACTTTGAGTTTTTTAGCTCATAAAAATGTAAACATGTTACATCAATCTGACACATGATGCATTGTAAGGCCAGTACCTAATAATTTAACTACTGATATGATGAGTTTAAACTAAATCAGATTTTTTTTAACTACTGTCATGATGATTTCAAATAAAACATTAAATAAAAATATTAGGTTGTTTCTAACCCCAAATATTATTAAATCTGTCTATTCAGGAAGAAACTTATTACATTAAAAAATATATATATATATTATAGGTAGTTACAGAAACTGAGAGAATCATATGAAACATATTGTGGTAAATATAAAAGGTTAGTTGTTTAGGTACCTAAATAAAAATAAAAAATAAAACTAGATTGAAAATGTACAAATATAAAATCAAAACCAATATTATTGTAAAACATTTACTATACAGATATGTCAAGTTACTTTAAAGAAAATCCTTCAGATGGAATTAAAAAAACAATAACAACCATAAAAATAGCAGTGACAACAGAGAACAATAAAAAACAATCACACAAGAAGTAAGCTAAAGCAAAGTATCTGAAAAAGGGCATGTAATCAACAAAGGTCAAACAAAAGCCAATCAGGAAAAGAAAATATCATTCTTTGTTTGGTTAACAAAATTCCAAGTAAGGGTTGGTTTCTTTAGGTACGCTTGCTGACCTGACTTTAGGCCCATTTAGAGAATGACTGCTAGATGGATACTTGACTCTGGAAAGGGGTCTGCTCTGTAATTGAAAGGTTAATCATAAATTCTCTTTTATGTTACAAAGAAATTTAGTGGTTAATATATCTTCCAGAAGTTATATCTGATGTTAGAGATTTCTACAAGAGATATTTCCAATAGCTAAAATGATTGTTATGTCACAAAGTTACAGGAACACTAGGAACACTTACAAGTGAAGCATCTTTCATTGAGACTGAAGCTAAAATAGACAAAACAGAAATAACAAGTAGAAAATAATGATAGAATAGTAATAAAGAACACGGAAAAAAGTATAATAATAAATAATATTATACTTTAAGTCAGAAAATGAAAAAAAAAGATGTTTTTGACTATTTTATAACTCAATCATTTAAAAATAATTTTATTTTTCTCAGCCATGATTAAATAAGTTAAAAAAATTGAATGATCTATACTGTAATAAGTTTTTTAAATATAGTGGGCAAATAATTCTATCATATTGTAATAAACCTGGTGATGACACAAATGGGGGTAGTGGTGTGTGTAGACAGCCAGCGCAATTCGCCCCAGGCCATCACTAGTTGAGCAGTCAACCGTGATTAGTTGCGACTGTCAGCCATGACAGTTTGGGAAGAACCTGCGTAGTGAATTCAGAGTCAAGTCACTTCACATTACCTTGCAACTTCACAAGTAAAAGTCAAAGTTAGAGTCAAGAACAAGTCTAGGTGAAGTCAGTCCAGAACAGAGAATCAAGTGCAAGTTTAGGAAGATACGTTGGAGCGTGAAGCTTTTGTACAGTCGGTGTTACGTTGTTGCCAATTATACAGTATTTGCTGTGATTTATTGAACTCTAAAGAATGAAGAACAACTGAAGCAGCAACAAAAAATTAAAGACTTTCATCAACAGATGCCTGAGAAATATCCTAAAAAGACACTGGTATGACAAAGTAGAAAACACTAAACTATGGCAGATGAGTGGGCAGAAAAATATAGAGATGCAGATCTTAGAGAGGAAGTGGAGATGGATTGGTCACACCCTTAGAAAAGATACCAACAACAGAGCTAGGCAGGCCTTAGAGTGGAACCCCCAGGGAACAAGATATAGAGGAAGACCAAAAAGAACATGGCGACACAGTATACTAGAGGAAGCTGAGAGGACTGGAAAGAATTTGGAAGCCATAAAAAAAAACTAGCAAGAGACCATAGAGAGTGGCATGTTTTTGCTGAGGCCCTATGTTCATGACGAACTCAAAGGAATGATGATGATGATGAAAGTGTTACATTATTTTGGAGCCTTGAGCTGTCAAACTCTTTAAGTTGGTGGTGTCATGTGATGCAGTTTGCAGAGAGCCTAGATAGTTAGAAACGTTACAATATAAACTATTCAAAATACCAATCAGCATGATGGAGAATTATTTTTTTTAATTAATAGATGCGCCTTTTCTTTTATTATTATTAAAAGCAAAAATAGATAAGGCGAAATCTTATGAAAAATCCTATTAATATTAACAATTATCTCCTGTAGGAAAAACAGTAAGAAGATTTTTGTAAGCTTTGGCTATTCCAAAATTTGACATTTACAATTCATCCTTTTTCCGCTAGACTGTTGAGAGTAAGTTGAGACACCAGTGTGAGTAACAGCTTTCCCACAGCCTTTAATTTATTCCTGACAATGTTTTCATAGAAGTGAATGGATAAAATTAGATGTAAACGTCGTTAAGAAACAGGAATAATTTGCAACACAAGTTTAGAAAAAAAAAAGCATTTTGTTGTCTAGTTGATTAGTTGTTCTTTTGGTGATGAAAGTTACTTTGAAAAAAAAAACAACATTTTTCTTCATTCTAAATAGTTTCATACATTATATTTTATGATTTTACTCCCTCCCCCCCCCCCCCCCCCCCCCAAACCACCACCTCCAAAAAAAAAAATTAAAAAATTGTCAAAACCAAATTGCAATGGGAAAGTTTTTTTTTTTTTTTTTTACACTATTTTTAGTTGTTCTACTAAACATGTCCCTTATGTTTTGTATATATTTTATTCTTTTGCTTTTTAAAAAAATAAAAATAGATATTAAAGATTTCTGAGCTTCAAATCTGCAGCTATGATAAAAAAGAACACCATACAACAATCTAAAATGGTATACTGTAAAGATAATTTTTTATTATTAAATGTAAAAAAACAACAAAGAAATGATAATCGATTTTCATAGGGAAAAGAAGGAAAATGATATTGTTTCTGTAGCTTGACAGACATTTGAAATAGTGCAAACTTTTAAATATCTTGGTATTATCCTAGACAATAAACTAAATTTTACTACTATTACTGATTATATCAGCAAAAAAATTAAGTTTCAATATCACTGCCTGTACGGCAATCTGAGCATTAAAAAAAAAAAATTTATAGAATCCTAAATGCTGCTGGTAAAGTCATTGGCAAAAAACAAACCCCATTTGGGCAGCTGTTTGAGATAAACATCCTTAAAAAAGCTAAAAAGATTCTAGCAATAAAAATCACCCTTTGGGTCAGGATTTTGTGATTTTACCATCCCAAAAGAGATACAAGACACCGATAGCAAAGACAAACAGATACAAAAACTCTTAAATTCTGTTCCCCTGGCAATCAAATCATTAAATAGAAACAATCTGATATAAACTTTTCACATGTAAATTATGAGTGAGTCTGGTGTGAATGTACATTTTTCTGTTTTTTTTGTTATAATGTTTTTTGTTTCGTGTAATGCACGAAATGTAAGGCAAATTTCCTACGGACAATAAAGATTATTATTATTATTATAGAATCCTGAATTAATAAAACAAAATCATTAATTAAAATATTTTATAAATTCATATTCTTTGCATTCCTAAAAAAAAGAGAATAAGTTGTGAACAATTAGCAAAATTCTAATTTCTATTTACAGTAAAAGTGCAGAGTAATCCACAAGATAAAGGTAAATAGCATACATGCTAATTAGATAAGATTTAAACTGAACAAGAAGATTGACTTTCCTAACTTATTCAGTCAACCTGTACCTTTTACAACGCAATGACAAGAGTTTTTAATATGCATTTGTCTTAAATATTATACATCAATGTTCCATTTATTTTAGAATTTAACTTTTAATAATTTAGTTATATTTGTATGTTGTTTTTTTTTTGCTTTTATGATCTCAGCTGTGATCTAAGGAACAATGATGTCAAATTTTATCACGATTGGTCAAACAGTTTTAATTTCTATAAGTAATATACAGAGATATTTTCCTCTTAACAGAAAACCCCCCATCTCTATTGTATTTTTGACTTGAATTTTAAATATCCTATATTTTTATATACTGTTTGAGATAACATACAAATATAAAAGAAACAAATACCTTGTTCAATTATTTTCTGTAAAATTGGTTGAACAATATTTAAAAATGAAGTCAGGTGCATTTCATAGTCTTGTATACTTGGTTCTTTGTTTTTGTCCATCCACTCCTGCTTCTCTTTGCAGGTATTTATAACAATAAACTGTAAATTAATACAGGAAAATAGATTTTTTTTTAGTTTTTAAAATTATTCTTAAAAAAACTTGGTAAAAAAGTGTTACACCTCATAGTCTTAAAATATTACATTTACATCCAGAATTTATCAATAGACTATTTCTAAGTTTATATATAAATTGGGTGGGCTGTAAATAATAACATTTATTTTGATTTATACATAATTGTAATTGAATAATGACTGATGTATAACACTATCCAACTCAACCATGGCCAGTCCAAAGCCTGGATGAGAAAGGAGGAGTGTTGAGGTGGGGCTAGAAACTCCACCACATAAAACCTCAATTGCTATGGAAAAAGTAAGCATGGAACATAGAAATAATCTCTGACTTCTGTAGACAGCTTACCACCCAATATGCCAAATGGTGTGGGAGGATCTAAGTGAGTTTATTCCAAGTACTGTCCACCTATTTTTGAACCACCCCATGTATGTTGAAAAAATTGACTATAACAAAAATTTGATTAATCAAGAATAAACAAGGGATAGCAATTTAGTTTTTTTTTTTATAAAGCTGAAGGGAGGAAAAATACAAATAACTACTTCTGCAGCAATTGAAATTTTACTGAGTGGAGTCTCTAGCCCACCTCAACCCTCCTTAGAAAGTGGGTGGACTTACTTATCAAGACCTATTTTCACTTACATTAATAGAAATTAACCCAAAAATTTGGAAAACCTAAGTAAGATAATTATTAATTAACCATTATTCAGATTGTTCATGACCTTTTCTTCCTTGGTTAATTTGACAGTGGCATTTTTGTCTTGTTCGTTTACCATCTCAAGAGATTTTGAAACAGTATCTTCAAGTTTCACTTTAGCGTCTGTTAACGATACAATAAAAAATGTATTTGTTTTAAAAAAATAATATAGTTGTTCATGTGTGTAATGTTATGGTCCTCTATAAAAAAAGTAAAAGAATGTTTCCTTCAGGATTACTCTTCAGTCTTTTGTTTATTCAGATAATCAGTTTCTAAAGCCAACTGTCTTCTGGGGTACCATAATATGTGGACAGTTAATTTCAATCCACAATCTTTACCACCTAGCCCTTTCTGAATGCTAAGAAGTGCAGAAGATTCAGGTGCATCTTTTGAAGCTATAGGGTTTTAAACCTTAGAATTGTTATTTGTAATTACTTTGACACTGAAAGTCATAAGATTCACAACATAACATTTTCTCAGTTTGGCCAACAAGCTAGTAATTCTTTTCTCAGCGATCTACATCAACTGCTAAATGTATTGGTAAATCATTAGAGCCATTTTTGAGATCCATGTCCAGGTTCCACCCTCCATGAAGTTGTGACTTCTATAGTGGTATGGTTAAAAAGGTATGTCAGTTTTCTAAGGCACAAAAACAAAAGTTTGTTTGAAGAACAACTAAAGTCTTAAATAAAAGGTATTATCAAGCACTAACATAATAAGGCTTCATAGTACCAGTACTGAAATATAAGAGATAAACCACAGACCTGCCCAATCAAGAAAATAAACACATTCATTCTGGTTATATCTGTTTGCAACTTCTCTGGGCCTTTCCTCAAATATATTTCTCAGATGAAAGTTGCCTCCCTTCTCAACTAAAAGTTTCAAAACAGACTTTCTTCCCCATGCAGCAGCATAGTGCAGACACGTGTAGCCTAGAGAATATTTTTTCAGCATATCAATAGGTTAATTGTTAAAAAAGGAGCATTTTCTTTGTTTCAGTAAAAAATAATGCTTGCTATTGTCAGAAGATGGAATAAAGCAACTTCTACTCTGATCCTATAAAATTATAATAATATAAAATAATTTTAAAAAATCAATTCCTACTATACATTTAAATAATAAAGAAGAATAAACATTCATATTTTATTTTTCAGAATTTTGTAAAAATTCAAATTAATATTCATATATGATAAATATCACAAATGTCACACAAATGTTGAAAAATAGGTAAAGGCACATTCATTGTTACAAATGCTAGGACAATTTGTACAAATGCTTTTTCTTCGCTAGTGCTATTAGAGCATGGAATGGATTGCCTGAGCTTGGCAGATGTAATAATAATAATAATAATCTTTATTATTTACAAGGAAATTTGTCTTACAATTTGTGCATTACACCAAACAAAACATTATTATACATCATGACTAGATGCATGACGTGTAGAACATAATCATCTTCTTTTTTGAAGTAGCGTCAGTATTATATAAAATAAGAAGATAAGATAGCAATTTGTTTCCTTGCATTTTCAATTTTACTTTTCATATGAAGTCTCCATGTCTATTTTTTTTTCTACAATATTTCTGCTTTCTATTTTTTTTTTCTCTAATTTATGAAACAGATGGTGGGGTACAATTTATCTTTTTTTTTTCCTCACTTATAGCCCAACGGGTTATTGAAAAATTGAGAGAAAATAATTGGTCAGTATGCAGTTACAACCTACAACATTCACATTTTCAGCAAGACACTTTAACAAACTGAGCTAACCAGTAATACAACAAAAGGTCAAACCTAAATATGTAGCTCTAGGTCAATAAATAACATCTAAATGAATGGAAAATAAAAATAGCTACAAAAAAGCGGCCATAGGAAGTAAAAAAAATAATTCAATTATTAGTGAAGCTAATTTAAAATAAAATTTATTGTCACAGCAAAAGTTTGTGTGAAGTGAAAACTTGTCAAATTTTTTTTTTCATGAACATGATGAAAGCCATGTAGGAGTTGAAAAAGTAGAGCCAAAGCAGGAAACAATGGTCTTTCTGTTTATCTTGAGCCATAATTCAAAGGTGGAGAGCACAGGCTCATTATCACAAGGTGCCATTTTCCCATCAGTAAAACAGTTTATAGGCCTAATCTTGGAGTCTTTGACTCAATGTTGTCTTTTGATTCCAAGGGTCTCTATTTGCAGCTATGTAGATTAGATCAGATCTTGCCATAAACTAAACTTAGTTTGCCTAAACTAAGGCCTGTGGGCCACATCTAGCCCATCAGAACTTCTGTCTACATTGCAGCAGATTGATGCTGTAAAGTAGCAGTTCTTTAACTTGGCGAATTTTTGATGTGATGCAGACTGTGACATGTGTTGAAAATATATTATATATGGCCCCAAGGCAAAAAAAAATGGTTATCATCACTGATATATGTAATAATCAAGGAGGAATAAAAAAGTTTATTTATACAATAAATATTTTTAAAAAGAATACCTTTTGAGCTAGTACTGTTAACTTCTGCCCCAATGCTTATAAGAAATTGAATAATTTCAAATCTTCCTAGGCATGCTGCTACATCAAGTGGTGATTTTCCAGAGAGATCTCTCTGATTTAGTGAACTAAGCAACTCTTTTCTATGGTGATCCAATTCATTTTGAAAACACCTATCAAAAAATTATCAATACATAAAAGCTTAATAAAGGTGCAGAATAATGTAGAACAAGAAGAAAAATACCACATCAATATTATAAACGCACTTCTATATATCTATATCTTTATTGGAAGTTTGACAAATCTTACTATTGTACATTTCGCATAACAAAACATTACAACATGGGCACAATGTTTTTTATTTTTATATCTAGGGTTGCACCAGATAGTACTTTTTTTTAATATCCAGCTGGACGGATAGTAAAATATGATATCTATCTGAAGCTGGATATCTACATGTCTTGTAAATAGCCCATGTTACTGAACATTTAGCAAAATTACTAAATAACATACCTATATTCACATTAATTTTCTTTTTTACTTGTATTTTCACTATTGTTTTAAACTCTATTACTGATTGATGAATTAAAGTTTAATAGCATTTATTAACAGATAGGCCTAAGATAAACTAATCTGGGTAAAGTATTGGAGTGTGTGTGTATGTATTAGACCACCAACTGTAAAGGGTGTGTGTGGGATGGTCAATGTAGAATATAAAAATGTATATTAAACTACTTTTAAGCTCTCAAAGGTTAAGTGTAGTCTATATAAGGTTGTATAGTGGGTTGATGTATGTGTTCGTGTATTTCAAACTATCAGCTGGTCATCAGGCTTATATTTTAAAGGTCACACACCGCTTCTGGTCCTGGTGTCTATAGGGCTTGATACTGATAGTGACTGTTAGTTTATAGTGGGTATCTGAAGCATTGTAGGTCAATATTTAGTGGTTTAGATTAATTCATTAATGGTAAACAATATTTTATTTACAGCAGGAGCATCAAGTACACTCAATTTTTTTTTAACTTTAACCTTAGATGGTGCTGAAGTGTATATTAAATTGTATTCTGTAAGTGTAGACCTATTGTTGATCTAGGTCTAGAGCTACATTTATATAGATGTAAGAGTATTAGGGAAAACAAATATAGAAAAAAAAAATTAAGACACCCTCCCTATTTTAAAAACCTGATCAGATAGATCTACACATGCAGTGTGTATGCTTGATGATGGTCATGACCATAACATGTTGTTTTTTTC
Organism: Biomphalaria glabrata; assembly: GCF_947242115.1. NCBI lineage: Eukaryota > Metazoa > Mollusca > Gastropoda > Planorbidae > Biomphalaria > Biomphalaria glabrata. Next base: position 35,601,056 of record NC_074719.1, on the reverse strand, counting down.
CATTGCATTTATATGCAATAGTGTTTCTTGTATGTTGAGTGGTCAGGCAAGAAAATAACACATCAGCATGGTTAGTCAAGCATGTTGATCTATTCTACCATACACTAGTGTTACGTGCGCAACTTAGTGTGAATGTGAAATGGTGCGATAGCGTGTTGAAAGGAGGAAGGAATCAAAATGGAGGAATATGACCAAGAAAGTGTTTTCAGTATTAATAAAGATTAAAGTATTTATAAACTGTGATTTGTCGTTTTCATGTCTAAAGAGTCTCATCCAATATGAAGACGTAACAAGTGGCGCCCAACGCAAAGGTAACCCACGTATCCCTCTATTCACAGGGGATCTCCTGTCAGCAGACAGTAGAGATAGTATAGTCTAGATCTAGAGACAGGAGAACATTCGATTCGATATTATTAGTAATCAACTATGGCGGACAAGGCTGAGGTAGCAGCGTTGAAGGAAGAGGGAAGGTTGTTGGAGTTTGAAGGGGCAGAACTAAGAAAATACGTACAAGAAAGGTTAATGGAGAGGGAGAGATTAGCGATGGAAAGAGACAAAGAAAAGGAGAGATTAGATAAGGAGGACAAAAGAGAAAGGGAAAAAGAAAAGGAGAGATTAGCGATGGAAAGAGACAAAGAAAAGGAGAGATTAGCGATGGAAAGAGACAAAGAAAAGGAGAGATTAGCGATGGAAAGAGACAAAGAAAAGGAGAGATTAGATAAGGAGGACAAAAGAGAAAGAGAAAAAGAAAAGGAGAGATTAGATAAGGAGGACAAAAGAGAAAAAGAAAAGGATAAGGAGATAGTAGCAATTGAAAGGGAAAAGAAAAATGAATTGGTCGCCATTGAAAGAGAAAGATTAGCATTTGAAAAAGAGACAGCAGAGAAAAAGTTAAAAACAGACCAAGGAAAAGAGAATGATAAAAGAAAGAGTGACTCTACAGGGAATAAACTGGCAAAATATAAAGGTTTGATATTCAACGAAGACAAAATGGACATAGACATTTTTTTGAAGAAGTTCGAGATAGAAATGAGAGAACTGGAGTACCCTGAAGACAAATGGACATTCTTATTGTCGAGATCATTTACAGCGGAGGTGCCTTCAAAAATATGTATGAGCCAGGGTAACTACAGCATTGTGAAAGAACAACTACTTAGAACTTTCGGGAAAACAGAAGCTTTCTATCGCCAACAGTTTGTTAATTGTGAGATAGAACCAGAGGATGACCCGCAGACCTTCTTGGACAAAATGAGCAGCCATTTCGATAACTGGATAGAAACCGCTGAGGTAGAAAAAACCTTTGACAGTCTTAAAACATTTCTCATGCTGGACAAAGTGATGTACGAGTATCAGGAGGAATTAAAAATATTTCTGTTGGAGAGGAAACCGAAATCCATAGAAGACATAGTAAGACTGATAAGGGCTTATAAAGTGGCACATCCCGAGAAGAAATTATCTAGAGGCAGTGATATAGAAGAAATAGTTGCCTTTAACAGAACATGTGAGACACAGAATAACTCTCACAGAACAAGGGAGACACAGGATAGACAGTATAGAAGTGATACATATGAAAGACAAAATGATAGCCGCAACGGAAGATATCAAGGAAACAGACAGGAAAGAAAGGACTGGGAGAAAGGTAGAATAGAGCAAGGCTTATCATTGTCATCTGATACTGGAACATTGGAGATTTTTCAGACATTCGTAGGGAACAAGGCAGCCAAGACCATCAGGGATACTGGGAGCACTATTATTGGAGTGAATAAGAATTTAGTGGAAGACCATGAATATACAGGCGAATCTAGGAAGTGTGTTATGTTTAATGGGAATATTGTACAATTACCGATTGCTAAAGTTAGTATAGACACACCGTATGTTAAGGGGACAGTGGAAGCTTGTGTTGTAGATCAGGGTGAGATAGATTTAATTATTGGGAATATTCATGGGGTGAAAATATGTTCAGTAAGGGAGATTGAGAATTGGAAGAAATATTATGGGATAAAGTCTACGCGAGGTAGAAATGGGGATGTGGAAGAAGACATAAGATCTCATACATCAGATGACATGGGTAGCAGAGAGCACGAGAAGAAAGAATTAACAGATAAGGTAGAAAGCAATGCAATAGGAATGGGTCCAAATCAAAGTAAAGTAAGGCAATCAGTGGTACAGGGAAAGCGATATAAGCCCACATACAGACGTACAAATCCATACATCTTATGCTTTAATTGTGGGAAAAGGGGGCATATTAGAAGACAGTGTCAACAGTTAATTAGAATTAAGGATTCAAGGTACAATAGTGAAGAGGCGTATACGAGAAAAGAGAGGGATATTAGCAACCTAGAAAACAGTACAGCTAGATCATTAGGTAGTGGAATCACAATGGGACATCATTGCAAAGGAGGGAAGCGGAAAGGATGGCATGTCAATAATGTTAGAATTATATAGATATGATTAGAAAAGGTAGGAATGATGGACATTATTTATTGTTCTATTCTACAATGAATAAATATATGTGTAATGAATTGAATATTGTTGTTACAATATGCATGGAGCAAGATAGACTTTGTTTGTTAACTATTTGATTACGACTGGAATGATGGTGTTTTGTACAGGCATACAATTATGAGTGGGGAGTTGTATTGATAGAAATATGATTACTTATAGATAAATGTTAACAGAAGTGGTTTCAATTGCTCATAATAACAGTTATTATTGTGATGAATATAATTGTTATTTCATGTTGGGATTGTATTGGTATTAACATGACATTGTGTTTGATTTTGTTTAGTTATTACATAATGGTTTTATATGTTACCGATTTTTTTAACTTGGAATAGTCTGATAATATATTCAGTGATTTGTATTTTGGACGTTCGATGTGCATCGAACTTGTTAAACAGGGGGGGTGTTACGTGCGCATCTTAGTGTGAATGTGAAATGGTGCGATAGCGTGTTGAAAGGAGGAAGGAATCAAAATGGAGGAATATGACCAAGAAAGTGTTTTCAGTATTAATAAAGATTAAAGTATTTATAAACTGTGATTTGTCGTTTTCATGTCTAAAGAGTCTCATCCAATATGAAGACGTAACAACTAGTTATATGGAAATCAAATGTTTCTTAACACTCCAGCAAATTATTATGGTTATTATATCAAAATGTAAGATGTTTAAATGATTTTATTGTAGAATGATAAAAGAATTATAATAAACTGCAGGCTTACAGTCAGATATATAGATTAGTTAGGGCTAGGTCAAATAACAAACCATAAAAAAAATTAGCAAAAGTTCTCAAAGTTGGTTTTTTTTTAGTTTAGTTTAACTATTTTTTTTTTAAATATTGATCACTACCGGTATAATGAAACATTATTATCTAATTATCTTATCTTATATAGTACAGACGTTACTTCAAAAAACAATATGATTACGTCCTACGCGTCAAGCATCTATTCATGCATATTAACCAATGACCTAAATTCTGCTAAGTCGCTGGTTTAAATTTCCTGGCTATAACATAAATTATACACTCATAGTTAAGAGTAACAAAATTTATGCTAGTAGAGGTAGTACATGTCATGCACTCCAGCCAGGGCCCCAAGGAAGCAATCTCACTTTCCTCATAATTTCAAGATGTGACCTCTAGACAGTGTCAACATATATTGTCTTAATGTCTATCTCTAAACTCAATGTAATGGACTAATAAACAATTAAATAATAATAAGGGGGGGGGGGGAGATAGACCCACATCAGACAGTATCTTAGTTGTGGTGCAACCCTAATTATATCTAAATCTATTTAGCAAAAAAAAAGTAAACAACAGAATATTAGATTGATAATCAGTTTAGCTAGTCAATTCTTACTCTTGCAAACGTTCCAAATTATTTTTATAGATGCACTGCATTACAATATTACTTTCCAAAGCAGTCTCAGATGGATCATTTTCTTCCATTGATATAGATCTACTTAATTTTGCTGTTTGTTCTGTTAGTAGATCAGCTCTTGAGTGGAAAGAATCATTTTCTAATTCCTGCGTTTCACCATCTGTTTCAGCATGACTCATGGAAGGAGAAAATTCCTCTTCTTCCTTTAATATGATAGTATGGCTAACTGACCCTGTAGTAGCTAAATGAGCCATGCTATTACTAATACTGAGTATTACTAGATTTTAATACTAAACTATTACAATTACTTGAATTACTGTTGACTAGATCTACTACTTTAGTAGACTTTACAATTGTCTTAATAAGTTAATTGGCTATTGATAACTGACAATAACTACAAAACTAGCTAGATCTAGATCTAAGTCACGAACCTAAGTCTGTAGATTCTAAGTACTAGATCTAATCATCAAACTATGTGTTCTAATTTTAAGTAAGTTAACTTAAGTCACCAAGTGACAAAATTATGAAAATACAACAATCATCAATGTTGAAACTTGAATGATAAAGTCTATTAAAGACAATGAATGTCGTGATTCACAATTCTCAAACTGAAACTCAGTTCTTTACTTATACTATACTAGATGTAGATCGATAAGTAACAGTGTAATGAAAGGTAGAGCAATTAACATAAAAAATACAGTATATTTATCTAGATTACAATCTAAGATTGAGATCTAGATCTAGACCCGTCTCTATAATAATAATAATAATATCAAGAGCTATTCATTTATTCGAATGAGCCCGTTGCTCCATAAACAAAAGTGTCCATTATTTTAGTCTCAATTGATTGGTTGCGAGACTCAATAAAAAAGAATCGCCTCTTTAATATTGCAACAATTTAATAATACAAACTTGCAATATCCGATGTCTATACATTGGTAGGTCCTATACAATTAGATATTAGATGTTTATCAGATGACAATTAATTACAATTTTGTAGGCTACATTTTTTTATAATTATATAGGTTAAGATAATCTGCAGGCTATAGGAGAAATTATTTAAATTATTAGTCAGTATTGGGGCGCGGTGGTCGAATGGTTAAGCGCTTGGCTTCCGAACCAGAGGTCCTGGGTTCGAATCCCGGTGTAGACTGGGATTTTGGATTTCAGGATTTTTAGGGGCGCCCCTGACCATGGGTCCACCCAACTCTAATGGGTACCTGACTTTAGTTGTGGAAAGTAAAGGACGTTGGTCGTTGTGCTGGCCACATAACACCCTGCTCATTAACCGTTGGCCAAAGAAACAGATGACCTTAACATCATCTGCCCCATAGATCGCAAGGTCTGAAGGGGACACTTTACTATTAGTCAGTATTACTTTAAAATCTGATTGTGCATAAAACTGTTTTTATTGACACTTTTAAGAAATATAGACCTATATGTTCAATAGAACGAAGAAACAGCCTTAAAAAAAAAAAAAAAGAATATGTGTAGGCGGCTAGATCAAATTTGAAAAAGATCTAGATCTAGTACCTGAGACTGAGGTGTTGAGCTCAGCCGCTGAGGGTTTAAGATTTAGAACTAGGCCTATATATGCACTTTGGTAATTACTACTCATTGTATGAGGCCTATATCTATATTATAAAGTAGAATGTGAGGAGTATGTATGTATGTATGTTACTTATAGACATCAAAACCGCTTGACCACTCTTGATAAAACTAGGCAGGAATGTTCCTTGGGTACCAACTTAGACCTTAGTGAATGTATTGTAGCCCTAAAACAAACGTAAGACCCTCAAAAAAAATAAAGTTGTCCGACTCTATTACAGCTATAGTATTTTATGGATCTAGGCCATGTCTACAATGTTGACATGAGAAAAGATAGAAAGGATTTAGACCTAGATCTAATTTTAAGAAATACACTTTGCGCAGATAGTTTTTTACTTTGACACATGAAAAGACAAAAGAAGATCCATTGATTTCATTATATAATAAAATTAACCTTCAATTTTGTGTTTCAAAAGCATTTTTTACATTAATTAGTTCCTGATATCTGTGACTACAGATTTCCTGACGAACATTCTTTCATTAGACAATTCAGTAATGAATCGCGTACTAAATATTAATTCGTTTAATTGTTTACTTTATAATCCCATCCCTAGATCTAAAACTCTAATTCAACTCTAAGATGATAAAACTTCTCTTCGCACAGATAGTTTTATACTTTAACACATAGACATATTAATTAAAGTCCATTCATTTCATATTTTGATCAAATAAACATTCAAATTTGGTTTTCTAAAGCTACATTCGTTTACGACAGCTGCGAAGCCGAGTTAAAGGCCTACATCTATATTCATTCATGAATCGCGTACTAAAAATTATTTCGTTTTATTGTTACTTTATAATCCCATCCCTAGATCTAAAACTCTAATTCAACACTAAGATGATAAAACTTCTCTTCGCACAGATAGTCTTATACTTTAACACATAAACATATTAATTAAAGTCCATTCATTTCATATTTTGATCATGTAAACATTCAAATTTGGTTTTCTAAAGCTACATTCGCTTACGAAAGCTGCGAAGCCGAGTTAAAGGCCTAGATCTATATTCATTCATGAATCGCGTACTAAAAATTATTTCGTTTTATTGTTACTTTATAATCCCATCCCTAGATCTAAAACTCTAATTCAACACTAAGATGATAAAACTTCTCTTCGCACAGATAGTCTTATACTTTAACACATAAACATATTAATTAAAGTCCATTCATTTCATATTTTGATCATGTAAACATTCAAATTTGGTTTTCTAAAGCTACATTCGCTTACGAAAGCTGCGAAGCCGAGTTGAGATAGGCCTAGATCTATATTCATTCATGAATCGCGTACTAAAAATTATTTCGTTTTATTGTTACTTTATAATCCCATCCCTAGATCTAAAACTCTAATTCAACACTAAGATGATAAAACTTCTCTTCGCACAGATAGTCTTATACTTTAACACATAAACATATTAATTAAAGTCCATTCATTTCATATTTTGATCATGTAAACATTCAAATTTGGTTTTCTAAAGCTACATTCGCTTACGAAAGCTGCGAAGCCGAGTTGAGATAGGCCTAGATCTATATTCATTCATGACTAGCGTACTAAAAATTATTTCGTTTAATTGTTCACTTTATAATCCCATTTATTTAACAAAGCTATCGCTCTTTTCGTTTTTAATAGATAAGAATGTATCGACTTCGGGTAAACCATTTTCGCAAAACTAATTTTATTTTCGTAGCGAAAGAGAAATAACGTGAAAGGATCATTAGCTACGTTTAACATACATCTAAATCCAATCCACTAGATTATTCAAAAGCAAATGTTTTAATTTTAAAAAATGGATTTAAGCCTATTAGCTATTTTGATTTGATAGCTTCATTCACACTTTTTTCACATTGACACATTCGCTTTACTTATTACATTATTATTTCGTTTAATTGTTTACAAAACACTCTCAGTGACTATATCGACAGTAATGCGCAAATAAAGACCCGCGGGTCGCGGGTAACATATGTCTAGTCATAAATAAAAAAATGACAAAATAACAACAAAAACAACAAAGTTTAAATTAATGCTTCTACAGACATCATAAATAGGCTATTAGTAAAAGGAAAAAAAAAAAGGGGGGGGGGCAGTGGCTAAGCGGTAAAGCGCTTAAATTGGTTTCCGAACTGGAGTTCGGCTCCTGGAGAAGATTGAGATTTTTAATTTCGGGATCTTCGGGTGCCTCTGAGTACACACAGCTCTAATGTGTATCTGACATTAGTTGGAGAAAAGTAAAGGCGGTTGGTCGTTGTGCTGGCCACATGACACTCTCGTTAACCGTAGCTCCGTAGGCCACAGAAACAGCGTAGACGATCATTACATCACCTGCCCTATAGACCACAAGGTCTGAATAGGGGAACTATTTTTTTTTTTTAAGGAAAAGTCATTAGAAAATAGAAAATCAGGCTATTCGTCCAGACTGAAATTTAGATATAGATAATAGATATCTAGATCTATAGGCCTATTTTTTAGTCGAGTTACCAACAAAATCTCGAATTGACAAGTATTGTTATATAGATCTTGATCTAGGTCTATATAGATCTAGTCATGTAGACTCCCTGGACACTCCGCATTCTATTTTTAGTAATTGCCGTCTTTTCCTACTTTTTTTTTTCCTCCCGGAAGTTAAGTTCTGAATTGTTTACTAAAATCTCGATGTCTAGTCACTTTTCATCATACTATTCATACTCATAGCTCTAGTAGTCATAGTCTACGAGTTATAGAAAGATCATTGAGTAATTATTTTGTCTAATTTATTTGTAAATCTAGATCGTTTTCCCTAGTTTAAAATAAGGTTAAATCTAGATCTATAGTTCTATAGTCATAGTCAGATTTATATAATAGTGATAAATAGTGATCTTATTAATATTATTATGACAGAATATCAAATAATCATTGAATATGATCTAGAATTAAGTCTAGATCTAGATTCTAGTATTCTACTTCTAGTCTAGCTGAGTCTAGCTAGATTCTAGATCTAGATAATCTAGAATCTAGATCTACTTTAACTACCACTTTAAGTCTAGTAACTACTATTAACTAGTAGTACTAGAGTCTAGTACTACGTAAATAAAGTAACTCATAACTGATTACTAACCTAGACTCTAGATCTAGATGAGTGATGACTATATCTAGATCTAGATGAGTAGATCTAAATCTTATTCTTAATCATAATCATATGATAATCTAAGTAACTAGTCTAGAATACTAGTAATACTAGATCTAATAAATATGGTAAATAATAGTAGAGTATAGTCAGATATCTTAGAATATCTACTACTCTTAATACTAGTATTAGTATAATAAGTAGTATTAGTAATAGTAAGTCATAGTCTCTATACTATAATATTACTCTATCTATCTGTACGTCAAAAGCTTCACTCTGACATATCTTCCTAGACTTGCACTCGATTCAAATGTCAAATACTGAAATACTGTACAGTTGGCAATAACAAAAGACTGATCACTGACTGTACAAAAACCTTGCCTCTGTTCTGGACTGACTTCACTATGTGCTGGTTCTGACTTCGTCTCGTACTGGTGACATTGCGAGGTAACAAAAAGTGACTT